>NW_010972219.1:54122-65921 GCF_000463585.1 Tarenaya hassleriana
TATTTAAGTGTAGATGAGATTTAATTCTATCAAGAAAATCACCCTCAGTGGATTTTCTTTAAGATTAAGATCCATATTTCACATGATTTTGAGTCAGCTAGGGCATGACGCCCAAAATCATGCTATTTAGGTAGACAACCATTGTCAATCACATCCAATATGACTCTCAGATCATTTATGGGAAGTTAGTATCCACATACTATTGCATATTTCTAGTCCCATCTCATACCGCTAGGTCCAAGTCTGACTTGATAACCTAACTTTAAGCTTATCCATGTTCAAGCTATGTGAATCACTATTTCACCATCTCGCCTCACTAAGATAATCTAGCACGTACAACTAGGGTATGTCCCGTGATATAGACGATCAAAGCCTTGACGAGTGCTCTACTAGTGGGTGGTATGAAGCTTGAATTCAATCCAATCGTGTTCAAGCTAAGAGATAACCTTTTCTCTATCTTGTTTCACTTAAGATAATCTGGCACGCACAGCTAGAGCATGTCCCGTAACACAGACTATCAAAAGTTTAACAAGTGCTCACTAACGATCAAAGATGTTATTGTTTGAGGGGTTTAAATTTTGGGAACAACTATTGTTCTTTAATGTTCTAACAACTATTGTTTAGTTTTATTTTGATGTATTAAAACATTTTACACTCAATACATCACTCATACGCATAGTTTCTTAAACTATTTCAATATGTCATGCATTACAACAATGATATATCCAGAAACATTTTCTTACGTCATATATCATTTTAAACAGTTCCACAACCATTTTCGTGCAAGTGGTGTTAGGTCCAGATCTAATCGGGAAACAAATTTCAAACCATTTTGAAATCCTACAGTTCGTTATAAGTATCATTACATACATGCTAACCATGCTCTGATACCACTGTTGGATTTTTCCAGGCCTAGTGCCACGGTTCCCGACCTGACACTAACCTAGTTCTAGGATCTAAGCACAGCGGAAATTAAATTCATAATTTAATTAATCCTAGAATAGAAAAACACTAAGCATCGTGCATAAATGTAATAATAAACAAAAACGAATAATAAAGATCTCGAAGAGAGATACTGACCTCAAAGGCGAGACGGAGCCGAACGGCGATGGGCAAAACAGCCACTGAGAGTCGTCACAAAGGGCAACGACCTCTACGGTATCCACACCGCTGGTTGGATCCAATAATTGGATCTGGCCTTCTAGGGCCTAAAATCAGTGGCTAGTCCGGAGAGGTTCCTAAGAGCTTATGGTTGTTTAGACTTCTTAAAGCTCTCTAGATCCCCTATAGGACTTAGGACTTGGTGTGTTGAAGTCTTTGGCCAAGCTCCCCTTATATAGAGTTCAAAACCCTTGAAAATGGGTAGAATTTTCGATGTGGGATTTTTGGTCGGTTACTATTCACCGACACTATTCACGGTTACTATTCACTGACACTATTCACGGTTACTATTCACCGTTCGGTTGAATTACATTAATTCGACCGAATTTCCACACCGTTTTATGTTTCGATTAAATTACATTAATTCAACCGAATTTGACCGAATTTAGACGAGTTACACTTACTCGATCGAGTTCAACAAACATTTTGTTTCAGACTTCGCTTTGTCAGTTTTTACATTCCAACCCTTCGTGTGTGACCCTTTAGGCTCATTCAATGTGATCGTGATCTCAAAACACTATTTCGACTCACTGATTGTAGGTGGTCTCTAGCAAGACACTACAACCCTCACATTGATAGAGTTAGTGATAAACTAACAGAGCAGTAATAGTTCTTACTACGATCCTTTTGACACACGATATCCTATGTCGAACATAAGGCATGGATCTAGCCACCTTATCAGGTTCGACTGCTTTCTCATCCATGAGATAACTGAACATAATAGATGACATTCATCTAAGCGTGGCCATGCATTTCACAGTTCATCTCACTCGAGGGGCCCAACAATATCTCTCTCGTAATGAGAGGATCAAAATCCCTTCCGACTATCTATTATCCTCCACATGTCTCATAACGAACCCGAGCACAGTCATTATAGTTATCCTATTACGGATAACGTTTGACTGAGTCAGAGCACTTTACTCCTCTTGTCGGATACATATAGATATCTCCGGTTTGAGGATCCAGTAGCGAACCATCACATGAGATTCAAGTCATGACTCAGGTCCATGTGACAATCTCATGCGGGTCATCCAGTCACTTGTTCCAAACAAGTACCCATGATCGTGATCTATATCTAATAATCATAATCATCATAATGATCATCTATCACGCCTTATGCTAGTCTTAGCTCATCATCGTTCCCACGATGAGATCAACTAGGGAATTTAGAATTATTTCTATAAATAATTCATGGATTTCATCATACAACAAATATGCAAATCGTATAATGAAAATTTTTATTCATTCCACAAATGAATTAATTACAAAAGTCTCATATATAGATTAACTAGAGCATTACAACCTTCAGTTTCTACCTTGCAAGACGTAAAGTCTTGGCTAGGAACGCAGTTTTCTATGAAGGACCTAGGAGAAGCGGCCTATATTTTAGGCATTAAGATCTATAGAGATAGTTCGAGACGTCTTCTAGGATTGTGTCAGATTACCTATATCGATAAGGTCTTGAAACGGTTCAAGATGCAAGATTCCAAGATATGAACCTTACCGATGAGCAGTGGCATAGTTCTCTGCAAGAGTCAGTGTCCTACGACACCTGATGAGCGAGAACGCATGGATAGGATTCCATATGCTTCGGCAATTGGATCCATCATGTATGCCATGCTTTGTACTCGACCGGATGTATCCTATGCGTTCAGCATTACGAGTAGACACCAGTCAGATCTAGGTGAGTCACACTGGATCGTCGTCAAGAACATCCTGAAGTACTTGAGAAGAACTAAGGATGTGTTCTTGGTATACGGTGGGTCAGAAGACGAGCTCGCTGTAAGGGGTTACACCGATGCTAGTTTTCAGTCACACTCGGATGACTATAGATCGCAGTCTGGCTATGTTTTCTGCTTGAACGGAGGTGATGTTAGCTGGAAGAGTTCCAAGCAAGCGACCGTTGCAGATTCTACTACAGAAGTTGAGTATATTGCAGCGTCGGACGCAGCAGAGGAAGCTATTTGGATCAGGAAGTTTGTTTGCGACTTGGGTGTCATTCCTAGTGCTGATAACCCCATTGCTCTTTATTGTGACAAATATGGAGCAATCGCACATGCGAAAGAACCTAGGTCCCATCAACGATCCAAACACATACTTAGAAGATTTCACCTTATCAAGGAGATCATAGACAGAGGAGACGTGCACATTTGCAGAGTGTCGATAGATGACAACATTGCCGATCCGTTGACGAAGCCTCTCCCTTCGTCGAAACATGAGAGTTATGTTAGGGATATGTGCATTAGATGTTTAGCAGTCCATGATTAGAGCAAGTGGGAATTTGTTGGTTTAGTGCTCTATGATGTATTGTTTTTGCGAGCTTTATTTTGATACATTTGATGTATTAGCACTTTCTATGATTTATGGATGAGTGTTTTATTCATTATATGTATTGCATACTTAATATGTTATGAAATCCAAGTATTGTTATGAACAATACTAAACTCCCTAGTCATATATCATTATGGGAATAATGATATACAAAGACTAGTATGATGTGTGATTGATGATCATATAGATGATCATAGGTATTGGATATGATCACAATCATAGGTATTCGTTGGAGAACGGAATACTGGATTGACCCGCATGAGATTGTCACATGGACTAGCGTCATGACTTGAATCTCATATGACGGTTCCATGATTGGATCCTAAGACCTGAGATATCTACGGAATCCAACATGAGGAGTTGCATACTTTGAATACGTCAAACGTCCTACGTAACAGGAGGACTATAAAGGCGTGTATCAGGAACGAAACGAATCATGCGCTAGATTGTAGATAGTCAAGACGGGATTTTTACCTCTCATAAAAGAGAGAGATATCACTGGGTCCCTCGTGTGAGCGAGACTGTAGAAATGTGTGGCCGCACTATAGACGAACGTCGTCTATTTCACACAATCGAACTCAGTGAACGAGAAAGCAGTCGAATCAGATAAGGTGGCATGTCCATGTCTTATGTTCGACAAAAGATATCATGATATAAAAGGATCATCAACCGGAATCATCAGTGACGTTCGTAAGATCACAACAAACTTTATTCGAGATAGGTAGTCATAGTGTCTTGTTAGAGACCGTCTATGACTTGTATAAACGAAATGGAGATCTCGGGTTATACTACTATATCGGATGGGCCTACAGGATCACACCCACAGGAAAGGACAAACGCGCGAGAAAAGACGAGAATTTCTCGGAGGAGCAGATGCCAGACCGACCGGTCCAGACGTCGGGATTTCATTAACTCGCTCAAATTAGGGTTTTAAGGATAAGCAACTTTGGAGAACGCCTTCTAAGCTCTTGGGCACTACTTTCAGACCTTTTTGAGAGGTTTTGAGAGAGAAAACCCTAAGAGATTAATCCCTGAAACCCTTGCGCAAAGAAGAACGTGTCTTCAGTCCTAGCAGACGAGTTCCAACCGTTTGAATCCTTTCCGCCGTGTGGATACGTGTAGAGGGTGAGGTATTCTTCCTGCCTACAGTGATCGGACAAACACATCAATTGATACAGACCCTAGATCGATTGAGGTAAGCATTCTAACGTTTCTACAAGATCATGCATGATAGGTTTCATGGTTTTATAAAATTTTTGTTTTACATCCGCTGCGCAAACCCTAGAACCGATCTCTTAGGAATTAGATTCGCTCTAGAGATCCCAAGAATCCCTATACTTGTATCAGAGCCTGGTTTTCATTGTATGATTTTGTTAGAACCCGATCACGCACGTTATAGGATTTGAATCGTTTGAATCCGTGTTTGCTTTGATGCTATGGATGATTTGATTGTGGATCTAGAGTAGATATTCTGTTCATTGTTGCATAGTGTCCAAGAGGTTCGAATTCTGAGTTTGTAGGCGAAAACCGGGTCGAATTCGGGTCTGAAACGGGGCTAAAACGACGAAAACGAGATCTGATCACGTTTTCGCCTGGACGATCGGTCTGGTCCTCTGGACCGATCGGTCTAGGGTTTTGCAGGTTGGTTGGACCGACAGGTCCAGACAGAACGGTCCACATTTGTGGACCGATCGGTCTGGACGAAGACTGAATGGTCTAGACGGTCAGACCGAAAGGTCTGGACCGTTCTGGACGTGGAGATCGATTCGCGTAGACCGATCGGTCCAGGTCTAGACCGATCGGTCCACATCCCGAGTTTAGACCAAAATTTTTGGTTCTTCGTTTCGGGATCTGATTTGAGCAATGTTGCTTAACCCGATCAAATATGATTCAGAATAACATGATTCGTTCATTTGGATGGTCCATAGTGATTGAATGCATGTAACTTAATCAAGATATTAGATATGCTTGATTAAGTGGGAGCTTCGGAATTGGGATTAAATAATCGAATGGATGGTCTATTCGGATTATGTAATACATCTGATCAAGGAACAATGGTTGATCCTTGATTTGATTTGTACAATCGTTGCACAGAAACCAGTTAGATCTAGGAGCTCTATGAGTAAAGCACTTGTCAAGGTCTCGCCAAAGCTGGGTGTGCCGTGCTATCTTGGTGAGGCAAGATGGAGAAATGGTGGTTCTCATAGCTTGAAAGTAGATGCTTGATCTAAGTGTGTTTTAAAATCCCTTTTATGTAATGCTAAGCGTGTACCTTCCATTACTAGAGCACTTGTCAAGGCATCGATCGTCCGTAATACGGGTCATGCCAAAGTTGAGCGTGCCAGATTATCTTTGTGAGGCAGGGTGGGAAATCATGGTTCCCACAGCTTGAATATGGTTTACCTTAGGTTAAGTTGTCGAGTTTGACTTGAGACTTAACGGTACAGATGAGACGAGTATGCAATGATATTTGATATCATAGTCTCATAAAGGATCTAAGAGTCACATTGGGTGTGATTGACATTAGATGTCTACCTAAATAGCGTAAGACTGTGTAACAACTCATTCTTATGTGAAATACGGATCTTAGTCCCATATAGAAAATTATTGTAGGGTTATTTTTCTTTATGGGAATATAGCTTGTATATGTATCTATGTTGTCATTGATTGATGATGGACTAGCTGGTAGTAGATCATTGATAGAATCTGCATTTTGGTTTTCTTCGTTGTTTTTTGTCTTTTTCTGTAGGACATGGCGTCAATCGGTAGTGTACCGAGTTTGACGATGCGATCTATCCTTGAGAAGGATAAGCTGACCGGGACGAACTTCTTGGACTGGTATCGTAACTTGAGAATAGTTCTCAAGTACGATAAGAAGTTGTACGTCCTGGAAGGGGCTCTACCACCAGAGCCTGCGACCAATGCCACGAGCCGTCAGGGATGCTTGGTTGAAGCATCAGACTGACGACATTGAGATCTCCTGTCTCATGTTGGGATGCATGGCCCCGAATCTGCAGATGCAGTTTGAGTGTTTGATATGATCAACCAGCTCAAGACCATGTTTGAGGAGCTAGCGCGTACTGAAAAGTACAAGACGCTGAAAGCTCTGGTGAAGACGGAAATGCCGAGAGGTAGCTCTGTCAACACTCACGTCCTCAACATGAGAGTTCATATTGAGGAACTTGAGCGTATGAGAGTGAAGCTCGATGGAGACTTGGCCGTAGACCTGATCCTGATGTCATTGCCCGAGGACTATAATCAGTTCGTGATGCAGTACCATATGCACAGGATGACTAAGAGCTTAGCCGAACTGCATGGGATGCTGAAATCGGCCGAGCAAGATATCGTGGTCTCTAAGACTGTGCTTGATGTTGAGAAAAACTCTAGCAAAAAGCGGTGGGGTAAAGCCAAAAAGAAGGCGGCGAAAAAGGCAAAAGTTGCCTCTACGTCTAAGCCTAAGCCCGATAAGGGTGACTGTCATTACTGCGGAGTATCTGGACACTGAAAGCGTAATTGTCACCTTTACTTGGAGGATCTGAAAGACAAGAAGATTGGTGAAACTTTTGCCTCAGGTATTCATGTTATAGAAGCTAACATCTGTACTACATCTTCATGGGTATTGGATATCGGAAGTGCCTCACACATTTGTGGAAATGTGCAGGGACTAAGAAGAAGTAGGATGCTAGCTAAGGGAGAAGCGGATCTGCGCGTCGGAAATGGAGAAAGAGTTGTTGCATTGTGTGTTGGCGTTTATGATTTGCATCTTCCTTCTGGACTTGTTTTAGAATTAAGTCTTGAATGATCAGACTTCGAACTCGACATCATCCATCTATAACGTGAGTACTAAACGGTTTAAGCCGAACGACTTAAACCCGACCTTTCTCTGGCATTGTCGTCTAGGCCATATAAACGAGAAATGCATTCAGAAGCTTCATCATGAAGGTCTTCTGGACTCATTTGACTTTGAGTCTCTTGAGTCTTGCGAGATGACGAAGCATCCTTTCAAGGGGATAGGAAAGAGAGCGACAAATTATTGAGCCTGATACATAGTGATGTATGCGGATCAATGAGCTGTCCAGCTAGAGGAGGTTATCTGTATTTTGTTACGTTCACTGATGATTTCAGTCGATACGGTTATATCTATTTGATGAGACATAAGTCTGAAACACTTGAAATGTTCAAGGCTTTCAGAAACGAAATACAAAACTAGCTTGGCAAGACGATTAAGACACTTCGATCAGATCGTGGTGGCGAGTATATGAGCCAATAGTTCACTGACTATCTGGTTGATTGTGGTATTGTGTCAGAATTAACTCCTCCTGGAACGTCACAGTGGAATGGTGTGTCTGAACGGAGGAACCAAACACTGTTAGACATGGTTCGGTCGATGATGAGTCAGACAGATCTTCCGAAGTCCTTTTGGGCTATGCTTTAGAGACCACTGCGTACCTGCTGACCAAGAGTCCAACGCAGGCGGCTGAGAGACCGCTGCATACCTGCTAAACAGGAGTCCAACGAAGTCGGCTGAAGCGACGCCATATGAGATATGGACGGGGAAGCGTCCCGCGTTATCGTTTGTCAGAATTTGGGGTTGCGACGCTTACGTGAAGCGTCAGATGACTGATAAGTTATCCTCCAAATCTGATAAGTGTTTATTTGTAGGCTACCCTAAGGAAACTAAGGGTTACTACTTCTACATTCCGGCAGAGAACAAAGTGTTCATTGCTAGGAATGCGACTTTTATGGAGCGAGAGTTCGTCTCCAAAAGAGTCAGTGGGAATAGGATCGAACTTGAAGAAGTTCGAGAGCAACCAGTAGACGCTGAGCCGAGTGAACAAGTTGAAGACGTTCAAACTGTTTCACTGCCGGTTGTAACTCAACCTTCGACTAGTGAACCTCAGAGATCAGACAGGATTCGCCAAGAGCCTGTGAGATACGGATTTCTCGTGACTGAGAATGAGGACCTCATGTTATTAGAACATGATGAGCCTACCACATACCCAGAGGCTATGACGAGTTCCGACTCTGAGAAATGGTGCGAGGCTATGAAGTCCGAGATGCACTCCATGTCAGACAACCAAGTATGGACTCTGGTTGATGCATCTGAAGGGATAAAACCCATCGGATGCAAGTGGATCTTCAAGAAGAAGACCGACATAGATGGCAACGTGCACACGTATAAGGCACGATTTATTAGGAATTAAATTCGCTCTAGAGATTCCAGGAATCCCAACATTATATTTAGTACCCGATCCGCACCACTATCCGCAAGTATACGGTAGTTGTAGTACCGGGGTCAAACACGAGGACTATGTTATATTAGTCTATCCCTAGGCTAGATTGATGATCAAATAAGAATGTGATTTGTGATGGGTATCGGAATGAAAGCTAGCAATAAGATTTACGGTTTGTAAACGATGATTCTAGGCGTTGTAGGTTCGGGATCCCTCAATACTTGTATGGACGGTTGATGATGCTATAATATCTACGTGTTTATCTTCTAAAAGGGATTTCAAACACTTCATCTAGGGTTTGTCTCTCCCGAGCTTAAACCCACCACCTAGAGAATCGATTTACCCATCTCCCAATGGTCTAAATGATCTCAGGATGCATTAATGTTCCCTATCATGAACCCTAAGCAACCTAATCCATTTCCCAATGTGAATAACTCACTCATTTGATATTTGGTTTCAAACAACATCCCCATATCCCTATGATCAATGTGTTCTATTATCATATCAACTAGGGTTTCAACCAAGTCAATAGCATTAAGCACAAAATATCAAACCATAGAAGAAAAACTCATAAGCATCATAGATTAAGCATAGGTATCCATACAAAAGTGGGGATCCCTCACCCACAACAAAGTCACTACTCCATAACTAGAGGTTCAAAACAGAAAGCAAAGTAGAGAAACATAGAAAAAGAGAAGAAATGCTCAAGATGGTTTTCAATGGTGTCTTCTCCTAAAAAATGCTTCTCTTGATCTCCAAATCTCTCTAGAACTCTTCTTCAAGGTGATTCTCTTCAAAAGTGTCGTGTCGCCTTCTCTCTCCCCAATCACCCTTTTTATGAAAGTGCAAAACTAGGTTTTTCTCCTCAAAATTCGGGCTTTTCCTTTTTGGGCCGGTTTTGATTTCAAGCGGTCGCTCACTTTCTCTTCATGACCACTCATTTTCTCTTCAGGGTCGCTCATTTTCTCCCTGGTGAGCGAGCGCTCGATTTAACGAGCGACCGCTCGTTCTCCTTTGTTGCATCGGGCAACCGCCTGGTTCAGTGAGCGACCGCTCACTATCTCTTCGGCATATCGAACGACCGCCCGAAATAACGGACGGTCGCTCATTTCCTCAGAGCTCCTCCGGCCTTCTCGGTTCCGATCCTTTTCCGCGTCTGGTTCGCGAAAATTCTCGTCTAATCGTCCCGCAAGGAAAAAGAAAAGAAGACTCCTATCCATGACCATCTAACGTCCTAATATGCCTAAAATATGTAATGAGATGGGACTAATGACGTTAGAAAACCGGTGGAAAAACCCGTGTGATCAAATCCCCCCAGACTTGAGGTTTGCTCGTCCTCGAGTAACTGGCGTTCGACGAACAAGTCATAGGCGGTCTCTAGCAAGACACTATGACTACCTATCTCGAATAGAGTTTGTTCGTGATCCTACGAACGCCAGTGGTGATTCCGTTTGATGATCCTTTTGTATCACGATATCATATGTCGAATATAAGGCATGGACAAGCCACCTTATCTGATTCGACTGCTTTCTCGTTCACTGAGTTCAACTGTCTTAAATAGACGACGTTCGTCTATAGTGCGGCCACACATTTCTACAGTCTCGCTCACACGAGGGGCCCAGAGATATCTCTCTCTTTTACGAGAGGTACAAATCCCGTCTTGACTATCTACAATCCAGCACATGATTCATTTCGTACCTGATACACGCCTTTATAGTCCTCCTGCTACGTAGGACGTTTGACGTATTCAAAGCACACAACTGCTCATGTTGGATTTCGTAGATATCTTAGGTCTCAGGATCCAATCATGGAATCGCCATATGAGATTCAAGTCATGACGCTAGTCCATGTGACAATCTCATGCGGGTCAATCCAGTATTCCGTTCTCCAACGAATACCTATGATTGTGATCGTATCCAATACCTATGATCAACTATATGATCATCAATCACACATCATACTAGTCTTAGTATATCATTATTCCCACAATGACACATGACTAGGGAGTTTAGTATTGTTCATAACAATACTTGGATTTCATAACATATTTAAATATGCAAAACATGTAATGAATGAAACACTAATCCATAAATCATAGAAAGCGTCAATGACTGTCTATGTATCCAGAAGACCTTCATGATGAAGCTCGCAAACAGTACGTCATAGAGCACTAAACCAACAATCTCCCACTTGCTCTAATCATGAACTGCTAAACATCTAATGCCCATATCCCTAACATGACCCTCATGCTTCGACGAAGGGAGAGGCTTCGTCAACGGATCGGCAATGTTGTCGTCTGTCGACACTCTGAAATGTGCACGTCTCCTCTGTCTATGATCTCTCTGATAAGGTGAAATCGTCTGAGTATGTGTTTGGATCGTTGATGGGATCTGGGTTCTTTCGCTTGTGCGATTGCTCCATTGTTGTCACAATACAGAGCAATGGGGATATCAGCACTAGGAATGACACCCAAGTCGCCAAAAAACTTTCTAATCCAAACAGCTTCCTTTGTCGCGTCCGACGCTGCAATATAGTCAGCTTCTGTAGTAGAATCTGCAACGGTCGCTTGCTTGAAAACTTTCTAATCCAAACAGCTTCCTTTGTCGCGTCCGACGCTGCAATATAGTCAGCTTCTGTAGTAGAATCTGCAACGGTCGCTTGCTTGCAACTCTTCCAGCTAACAGCGCCTCCGTTCAAGCAGAAAACATAGCCAGACTGCGATCTGTAGTCATCCAGGTCTGACTGGAAACTAGCATCGGTGTAACCCTTTACAGCGAGCTCGTCTTCCGACCCACCGTATACCAACAACACATCCTTAGTCCTTCTCAAGTACTTCAGGATGTTCTTGACGGCGATCCAGTGCGACTCACCTGGATCTGACTGGTATCTACTCGTAATACTCAACGCATAGGATACATCCAGTCGAGTACAAAGCATGGCATACATGATGATCCAATTGCCGAAGCATATGGAATACGATCCATGCGTTCTCGCTCATCAGGTGTCGTAGGACACTGACTCTTGCAGAGAACTGTGCCACTGCTCATCGGTAAGGTTCCTTTCTTGGAATCTT
>NW_010972219.1:67558-68044 GCF_000463585.1 Tarenaya hassleriana
TTCTAATGAATCGTAGAAACGTTAGAACGCTTACCTCAATCGATACGGGGCCTGTATCAATCGAAGAACACGTCTGATCACGAAAGGGAGGAAGATTACCTCGCCCTCTACACGTATCCACACCTCGGGATGGGACACTCTGCAAATGTGCACGTCTCCTCTGTCTATGATCTCCCTGATAAGGTGAAACCGTCTGAGTATGTGTTTGGATCGTTGATGGGATCTGGGTTCTTTCGCTTGTGCGATCGCTCCATTGTTGTCACAATACAGAGCAATGGGGATATCAGCACTAGGAATGACACCCAAGTCGCCAAAAAACTTTCTAATCCAAACAGCTTCCTTTGTCGCGTCCGACGCTGCAATATAGTCAGCTTCTGTAGTAGAATCTGCAACGGTCGCTTGCTTGCAACTCTTCCAGCTAACAGCGCCTCCGTTCAAGCAGAAAACATAGCCAGACTGCGATCTGTAGTCATCCGGGTCTGACTG
>NW_010972219.1:68457-71222 GCF_000463585.1 Tarenaya hassleriana
AGCATATGGAATCTGATCCATGCGTTCTCGCTCATCAGGTGTCGTAGGACACTGAGTCTTGCAGAGAACTGTGCCACTGCTCATCGGTAAGGTTCCTTTCTTGGAATCTTGCATCTTGAACCGTTTCAAGACCTTATCGATGTAAGTACTCTAACACAATCCTAGAAGACGCCTCAATCTATCTCTATAGATCTTGATGCCTAAAATATAGGCCGTTACTCCTAGGTCCTTCATAGAAAACTGCGTTCCTAGCCAAGACTTAATGTCTTGCAAGGTAGAAAAGTCATTCCCTATAAGGAGAATGTCATCCATGTACAGCACTAGAAATACAACTGTGCTCCCACTAGCCTTCTTGTAAACCAAACCTTTTGATTGTCTCGTCAAAACGAAGGTTCCAGCTCCTCGAAGCCTGCTTCAGTCCATAAATGGACCTCTGAAGCTTGCACACCATCCTGGAGTTCCTTGGATCGACAAAACATTCGGGTTGTGTCATGTACACATCCTCGGTCAAGTTTCCGTTAAGGAACGCGGTCTTGACATCCATTTGTCATATCTCATAGTCGTAATATGCGGCTATGGCAAGTAGGATCCTGATGCACTTCAGCATAACTACGGGCGAAAACGTCTCATCATAGTCAATACCATGAATTTGACGGAATCCTTTCGCCACAAGTCGTGCCTTATAAGTGTGCACGTTGCCATCCATGTCTGTCTTCTTCTTGAAGATCCACTTGCATCCGATGGGTTTTATCCCTTCAGATGCATCAACCAAAGTCCATACTTGGTTGTCTGACATGGATTGCATCTCGGACTTCATAGCCTCGCGCCATTTCACGGAATCCGGACTCGCCATAGCCTCTGGGTATGTGGTAGGCTCATCATGTTCCATTAACATGAGCTCCTCATTCCCAGTCACGAGAAATCTGTATTTCACAGGCTCTTGGCGAATCCTGCCTGATCTCCGAGGTTCACTCGTCGAAGGTTGAGTCACAACCGGCAGTGAAACAAGTTGAACTTCTTCAACTTGTTCACTCAGCTCAGCGTCTACTTGCTGCTCTCGAACTTCCTCAAGTTCGATCCTACCCCCACTGACTCTTTTGGAGACGAACTCTCGCTCCATAAAAGTCGCATTCCTGGCAATGAACACCTTGTTCTCTGCCGGAATGTAGAAGTAGTAACCCTTAATTTCCTTAGGGTAGCCTACACTTATCAGATTTGGAGGATAACTTATCAACCATCTGACGCTTCACGTAAGCGTCGCAACCCCAAATTCTGACAAACGACAACGCGGGACGCTTCCCCGTCCATATCTCATATGGTGTCGTTTCAGCCAACTTTGTTGGACTCTTTTTCAGCAGTACGCAGCGATCTCTAAAGCATAGGCCCAAAAGGACTTCGGAAGATCTGTCAGCAGGTACGCAACGGTCTCTAAAGCATAGCCCCAAAAGGACTTTGGAAGATCTGTCTGACTCATCATTGACCAAACCATGTCTAACAGTGTTCGGTTCCTCCGTTCAGACACGCCGTTCCACTGTGGGTTCCAGGAGGAGTTAATTGTGATATAATACCACAATCAACCAGATAGTCAGTGAATTCTTGGCACATATACTCGCCACCACGATCGGATCGAAGTGTCTTGATCGTCTGGCCAAGCTGGTTCTGTACTTCGTTTCTGAAAGCCTTGAACATTTCAAGTGTTTCGGACTTATGTCTCATCAAATAAACATAACCGTATCGACTGAAATCATCAGTGAACGTAACAAAATACAGATAACCTCCTCTAGCTGGACAACTCCGTCGCTCTCTGTCCTTTCCCTTTGAAAGGATGCTTTGTCATCTTACCCATCAAACAAGACTCGCAAGATTCAAGAGACTCAAAGTCAAATGAATCCAGAAGACCTTCATGATGAAGCTTCTGAATGCGTTTCTCGTTTATATGGCCTAGACGACAATGCCAGAGGAAGGTCAGGTTTAAGTCGTTCAGCTTAAACCGTTTAGTACTCACGTTATAGATGGACGACGTCGAGTTTGAAGGCTGATCATTCAAGACGTATAAACCATTAACTAGATAACCATTACCATAGTAAATACTGTCTCGATAAATCATCAAACTCGAGTTCTCAATCACAAATCGAAAACCATCCAAATCCAGACAAGAAATAGAAATAATGTTTCTGCTAATCGCAGGAACATTGTAACAATTACTCAATTCTAAAACAAGTCCATAAAGAAGATGCAAATCATAAACGCCAACACACAATGCAACAACTCTTGCTCCATTTCCGACGCGTAGATCCGCTTCTCCCTTAGCCAGCACCCTACTTCTTCTTAGTCCCTGCGTAGATCCGCTTCTCAGTGTTCAAAGACACAGGATCTATAACGTTTGTACTAAACGGTTTAAACCGAACGACTTAAACCCGACCTTCCTCTGGCATTGTCGTCTAGGCCATATAAACGAGAAACGCATTCAGAAGCTTCATCATGAAGGTCTTCTGGATTCATTTGACTTTGAGTCTCTTGAATCTTGCGAGTCTTGTTTGATGGGTAAGATGACAAAGCATCCTTTCAAAGGGAAAGGACAGAGAGCGACTAGTGATGTATGCGGACCAATGAGCTGTCCAGCTAGAGGAGGTTATATGTATTTCATTACGTTAACTTATGATTTCAGTCGATGCAGTTATGTCTATTTGATGAGACATAAGTCTGAAACACTTGAAATGTTCAAGGCTTTCAGAAACGAAGTACAGAACGAGCTTGGCAAGACG
>NW_010972219.1:71280-72382 GCF_000463585.1 Tarenaya hassleriana
TGGTCCGCCGGACCGGGGTCAGTTTTATTTTTTTTTTCGAAACTTCTCCCAGTCCGCGCTGTCCAGTCCGAGTCCGCCTGGGCAGGTTGGTCCGCCCCGGACCAAATTCTGGTCCGGCGGACCAACCCTGTTTTCTTCTCTTTCTCTTTTTTTTTATTCTTCCCGATCCTTTCCGCGCGCGAGGATCCTCGTGGCTCTCCTTGGCATTGTACCATCACTTTTTGGTGATTTCGTGATATCTCTATTTAATTATTCATTATTAAATAATTAAATATTCGAATCGAGTTTCGGGGTATTACAAGGAGTCCAACGAAGTCGGCTGAAACGACGCCATATGAGATATGGACGGGGAAAAGTCCCGCGTTGTCGTTTGTCAGAATTTGGGGTTGCGACGCTTATGTGAAGCGTCAGATGACTGATAAGTTATCCTCCAAGTCTGATAAGTGTTTATTTGTAGGCTACCCTAAGGAAACTAAGGGTTACTACTTTTATATTCCGGCAGAGAACCAGGTGTTCATTGCCAGGAATGCGACTTTTATGGAGCGAGAGTTCGTCTCCAAAAGAGTCAGTGGGAGTAGGATCGAACTTGAGGAAGTTCGGGAGCAGCAAGTAGACGCTGAGCCAAGTGAGCAAGTTGAAGACATTCAACTTGTTTCACTGCCGGTTGTGACTGAACCTTCAATGAGTGAACCTCGGAGATCAGGCAGGATTTGCCAAGAGCCTGTGAGATACGGATTTCTCGTGACTGGGAATGAGGAGCTCATGTTATTGGACTGGGAATGAGGAGCTCATGTTATTGGAACATGATGAGCCTACCACATACCCAGAGGCTATGGCGAGTCCGGATTCCGAGAAATGGCGCGCGGCTATGAAGTCCGATATGCAAACCATGTCAGACAACCAAGTATGGACTCTGGTTGATGCATCTGAAAGGATAAAACCCATCGGATGCAAGTGGATCTTCAAGAAGAAGACCGACATGGATGACAACGTGCACACGTATAAGGCACGACTTGTGGCGAAAGGATTCCGTCAAATTCATGGTATTGACTATGATGAAACCTTTTTCGCCTGTAGTTATGCTGAAGTCCATCAGGATCCT
>NW_010972219.1:75610-76426 GCF_000463585.1 Tarenaya hassleriana
GTGTTCATTGCTAGGAATGCGACTTTTATGGAGCGAGAGTTCGTCTCCAAAAGAGTCAGTGGGAGTAGGATCGAACTTGAGGAAGTTCGGGAGCAGCAAGTAGACGCTGAGCCAAGTGAGCAAGTTGAAGACATTCAACTTGTTTCACTGCCGGTTGTGACTGAACCTTCAATGAGTGAACCTCGGAGATCAGGCAGGATTTGCCAAGAGCCTGTGAGATACGGATTTCTCGTGACTGGGAATGAGGAGCTCATGTTATTGGAACATGATGAGCCTACCACATACCCAGAGGCTATGGCGAGTCCGGATTCCGAGAAATGGCGCGCGGCTATGAAGTCCGATATGCAAACCATGTCAGACAACCAAGTATGGACTCTGGTTGATGCATCTGAAAGGATAAAACCCATCGGATGCAAGTGGATCTTCAAGAAGAAGACCGACATGGATGACAACGTGCACACGTATAAGGCACGACTTGTGGCGAAAGGATTCCGTCAAATTCATGGTATTGACTATGATGAAACCTTTTTCGCCTGTAGTTATGCTGAAGTCCATCAGGATCCTGCTTGCCATAGCCGCATATTACGACTATGAGATATGGGAAATGGATGTCAAGACCGTGTTCCTTAACGGGAACTTGACAGAGGATGTGTACATGACACAACCCAAAGGTTTTGTCGATCCAAGGAACCCGAGGATGGTGTGCAAGCTTCAGAGGTCCATTTTTGGACTGAAGCAGGCTTCGAGGAGCTGGAACCTTCGCTTTGATGAGACAATCAAAAAGTTTGGTTTCTCACAAAACGAAGACGAGCCATG
>NW_010972219.1:78578-80885 GCF_000463585.1 Tarenaya hassleriana
GTTTTCGAACTCTTTGGATCTCACCCAAAAGCTCTCTTAAACCTCTGAAAGTCGGCACCAAAAAGTCTCTCTGGAATTAGGGTTCTAATCTCGTTCTTATAAAGTGATTTAACCCTAATTTCGGTTTAATTTTCGAAAAACCGGAACCTGGAACGGACAGTCCGGAATTGCACGTGGACTGTCTGTTCCAGTAAGGCAGAACGGACGGTCTACGTTTAGTGCGGACCGTCCGTTCTATCATCATAGAACGGACGGTCTGCGTGTTGTCGTGGACCGTCCGTTCTGCTTCTCAGAACGGACGGACCACGCATCCGGACCGTCGGGTCTCGACCCGTCCGACTCGGTTTTCCATCGTTTTCTCTCGTGCATTTGTCCTTCCCTGCGTGTGTGACCCTGTAGGCTCATTCGACATAGCAGTATAACCCGAAATCCCTATTTCGGGTATACAAGTCATAGGCGGTCTCTAGCAAGACACTATGACTACCTATCTCGAATAGAGTTTGTTCGTGATCTTTACGAACGCTAGAGATGATTCCGGTTGATGATCCTTTTGTATCATGATATCATATGTCGAACATAAGGCATGGACAAGCCACCTTATCGTATTCGACCGCTTTCTCGTTCACTGAGTTTGACTGTCTGAAATAGACGACGTTCGTCTATAGTGCGGCCACACATTTCTACAGTCTCACTCACACGAGGGGCCCAACGATATCTCTCTCTTTTACGAGAGGTACAAATCCCGTCTTGACTATCTACAATCCAGTACATGATTCGTTTCGTACCTGATACACGCCTTTATAGTCCTCCTGTTACGCAGGACGTTTGACGTATTCAAAGCACGCAACTCCTCATGTTGGATTCCGTAGATATCTCAGGTCTAAGGATCCGATCATGGAACCGTCATATGAGATTCAAGTCATGACGCTAGTCCATGTGACAATCTCATGCGGGTCAATCCAGTATTCCGTTCTCCAACGAATACCTATGACTGTGATCGTATCCAAATACTTATGATCATCTATATGATCATCAATCACACATCATACTAGTCTTATTATGTCATCATTCCCATAATGACACAAGACTAGGGAGTTAAGTATCATTCATAATGATACATGGATTTCATAACACATCTAGTATGCAAGAACACGTAATGAATCAAATACTCTCATAAAACCATAGAAAATATCAAATAGAAAGTGTCAATACATCAAATGTATCTAAGTAAAGCTCGCATAACAGTACATCATAGAGCATTAAACCAACAATCTCCCACTTGCTCTAATCATGAATTGCTAAACATCTAATGCCCATATCCTTAACATGACCCTCATGCTTCGACGAAGGGAGAGGCTTCGTCAACGGATCGGCAATGTTGTCATCTGTCGACACTCTGCAAATGTGCACGTCTCCTCTGTCTATGATCTCCCTGATAAGGTGAAATCGTCTGAGTATGTGTTTGGATCGTTGATGGGATCTGGGTTCTTTCGCTTGTGCGATCGCTCCATTGTTGTCACAATACAGAGCAATGGGACTATCAGCACTAGGAATGACACCCAAGTCTCCAACAAACATTCTGATCCAAACAGCTTCCTTTGCTGCGTCCGACGCTGCAATATACTCAGCTTCTGTAGTAGAATCTGCAATGGTCGCTTGCTTGGTACTCTTCCAGCTAACAGCGCCTCCGTTCAAACCGAAAACATAGCCAGACTGCGATCTGTAGTCATCCGGGTCTGACTGGAAACTAGAATCAGTGTAACCCTTTACAGCGAGCTCGTCTTCCGACCCACCGTATAGCAAGAATACATCCTTAGTCCTTCTCAAGTACTTCAGGATGTTCTTGACGGCGATCCAGTGCGACTCACCTGGATCTGACTGGTATCTACTCGTAATGCTCAACGCGTAGGACACATTCAGTCGAGTACAAAGCATGGCATACATGATGGATCCAATTGCCGAAGCATATGGAATCCGATCCATGCGTTCTCGCTCATCAAGTGTCGTGGGACACTGACTCTTGCAGAGAACTATGCCACTACTTATCGGTAAGGTTCCTTTCTTGGAATCTTCCATCTTGAACCGTTTCAAGACCTTACCGATGTAAGTACTCTGACTCAATCTTAGAATCCGCCTCGATCTATCTCTATAGATCTTGATGCCCAGAATATAGGCCGCTTCTCCTAGGTCCTTCATAGAAAACTGCGTTCCTAGCCAAGACTTAACATCTTGCAAGGTAGGAACGTCATTCCCTATAAGGAGAATGTCATCCACGTACAGCACTAGAAAAACTACTGTGCTCCCACT
>NW_010972219.1:80993-81827 GCF_000463585.1 Tarenaya hassleriana
GTAAACACATGGCTCGTCTTCGTTCTGTGAGAAACCAAACTTTTTGATTGTCTCCTCAAAGCGAAGGTTCCAGCTCCTCGAAGCCTGCTTCAGTCCATAAATAGACCTCTGAAGCTTGCACACCATCCTTGGGTTCCTTGGATCGACAAAACCTTCGGGTTATGTCATGTACACATCCTCGGACAAGTTCCCGTTAAGGAACGCGGTCTTGACATCCATTTTCCATATCTCATAGTCGTAATATGCGGCTATGGCAAGTAGGATCCTGATGGACTTCAGCATAACTACGGGCGAAAATGAATCATCATAGTCAATACCATGAATCTGACGGAATCCCTTCGCCACAAGTCGTGCCTTATGCGTGTGCACGTTGCCATCCATGTCGGTCTTCTTCTTGAAGATTCATTTGCATCCGATGGGTTTTATCCCTTCAGATGCATCAACCACAGTCCACACTTGGTTGTCTGACATGGATTGCATCTCAGACTTCATAGCCTCGCGCCATTTCTCGGAATCGGGACTCGCCATAGCCTCTGGGTATGTGGTAGGCTCGTCATGTTCTAATAACATGAGTTCCTCATTCCCAGTCACGAGAAATCCATATCTTGTTGGCTCTTGGCGAATCCTGCCTGATCTCCGAGGTTCACTCGTCAAAAATTGAGTCTCAACCGGCAGTGAAACAGGTTGAACTTCTTCAACTTGTTCACTTGGCTCAGCGTTTACTTGCTGCTCTCGAACTTCCTCAAGTTCGATCCTACTCCCACTGACTCTTCTGGAGACGAACTCTCGCTCCATAAAAGTCGCATTCCTGGCAATGAACACCTTGTTCTCTGC
>NW_010972219.1:91069-92633 GCF_000463585.1 Tarenaya hassleriana
TTTTTTCTTTTCTTAAAACCCTAGAAGACATTCTCCTTATATAAACTTTCCAAAATTCCTAATTTGACGAGGAATAGATTACTAGGAATCCTAATCTAATTAGGTTTCCTAAACCTATTAGAATTCTAATCTCATTAGGTTTCCTAGATGTAATAGAATTCTAATCTCATTAGGATTCCTATACATAATAGGATTCCTAATCCCATTAGGATTCCTATTCCAATTAGGAATCTCAATCCAATTAGGATTCCTAATCGGGATAATTTAGCACACGTACTTGTCCATCCCTATTGTGTGTGATCCTGTAGGCTCATCCGGAATAGCAGTAAAACGCAGAATCTCCATTCCGGTAATACAAGTCATAGGCGGTCTCTAGCAAGACACTATGACTACCTATCTCGAATAGAGTTTGTTTGTGATCATACGAAAGCCAGTGATGATTCCGACTGATGATCCTTTTGTATCGCGATATCATATGTCGAACATATCCGAGCTCGTGTGAGTTCCTCGTGACTCCACACGACGCGAGAAGCTTCGGGACACGTCTGGGCATGTCCCTCTTGGTTTTTCCGAGCTTTTTTCTCTCTGGTTCGCCTCCTCTCTCTCCCTTTCTCACTCTTTTTCTTCTCCCCTCTTTCAGCTCGCCATGGCTAAGTCTGGAGGTTGGGAGGGGCTCATGTCGCGGGAGAGAGATCGCACGGGCTGAAATCCAGGCCCAGAGGCGAGCCTGCAACGTCCTCCAGGCGTCGGGCGGTGGTTGGACGCGCGTGGGACTCAATTTCCGACGAGATTTCGCGTCCCGAAACTGCAACAGAGCAGGTGGCGAACTGTCGGGTCCCGGTCCGCCGGACCAGAATCTTATATTTTTTTTTTGAAATTTCCCTCCAGTCCGCGCTGTCCGGTCCGAGTCCGACTGAGTGGTTGGTCTGCCCTGGACCAGTGCTGGTCCGGCGGACCAACCCCTTTATTTTTTCTTTTTCTTATTTTTCGTTTTCTTCATTCCTTCTCGATCCTTTCCGCGCGTGATGATCCTCGTGCCTCTCCTCGGCATTGTACTATTTATTTTTGGTGATTTCGTGATATTTCTATTTAATTATTTTATTTTTAAATAATTAAATATTCAAATCGGGTTTCGGGGTATTACAAATCATCCCCCCTTAAAATGATTTCGTCCTCGAATTCAGAATCGCGGAATATCATTGATACGTGTGTACCGAGTCTAGAATTTATACCCGATTCACAACTCACCGCAAGGATACGGATCGTCGTAATATGAGGTCGAACGCAAGGATCGGTAGCTAAATCTAAACCCTAATCGAAACCAAATCAATGCAAGCAAGTAAAAGTGATGGTGGAAGTATATGGAAAGAATAGAAAACAAGGAAGCAAAGCAATAAAAACGTGTAAACTAACAAGCAAAGATGACCGTGGGTGTCGGGACCGTATTCGCGTGTATGGGTATTTACTAAGCATGCGAGAATAACGATATCGTACTTGTATTCGGGAATCATCAAGCAACAAGAATAGAGAATTCACCTCCGGTCTACTAACTCCCTATCTACAG
>NW_010972219.1:92875-96406 GCF_000463585.1 Tarenaya hassleriana
AATCCAAGTTAGGGTTCTAACATACCCAAAACACAAACGAATCCCTAACCCATAGTCGTGGATCTACTCACGATTCATGGAAAACAACAAAAAGCTCAAAAGAAAAGAGATAAAAGAGAGGAAAGAAAGGCTCATGCAGATGTGTAGTCTCCACGATCGAATCTTCCTTCTTCTTCCCGAAATCCCGTGAACTTCTATTCTTCTCTCACCAAAAGCTCTCCAAAAGTCTGTCTCTAAGTGTTCTCTAAGGCTCTCCCCTGTGCTAGGACGTGGCTAGTGATGGATGTGATGCTCCAAGACAAAGACAGGTGAGTGCGACCGGGATCGCAAATACGCGTGGGAAACGGCTCGGATATCACACAGATGACTGACTCGGCCGAGTCAAGACTGCCAGGACCGAGTCAGAACGTGCTGTCAATGTGATAGATGTTGCCTCGGTCGAGTCAACAAGTGACTCGAACCGAGTCAACACGTGTTCCCCCTGGTATTCCGCGTTTTGCCTCGGCCGAGTCAACACTTTGACTCGGACCGAGTCAGAACGTTGTTCGTTCCGCCGTTCGAAAATCTGCACAAAAACTCCCGAAATCGCTGGAAAAAAACCGAAAAAACTCATGGGTAATCAAGAATAGGCATGTATGTGCAAAGATCTGTGTCCTAATCACTCAAAAACTCATAAAAAACTTTCCGATTTGGTGAAAATCACAAATCTCGTTCTCAACCCAAAATTCCTTCGCAAATCCGGAATAAATATGCGAAATAGGCATGAATCGTCCATAATCTGCAGAATCTAAGTGCGGGAATACATACCGGATGGATTTTGGTTATGAAATCGAAGGAGGCGACTCGGAGTGACGAGACCGGGTGAGGAGAGGGTTTTCGCGAAAAAGGGGAGGAAATGGGGAACAAAATCGGCTGAGTAAAATAAATAGGGTTTCGAAACTCTGACTCGGACCGAGTCAACACTTGACTCGGTCGAGTCAGTTTACCTTGCCGATTCATCATCCTTCGCGAATTGACTCGGTCGAGTCAACACTTGACTGGGACCGAGTCAGAACTCTGTGACACGATCTGAACTCCGTTTCTGCGCTCGATGACCTGCGAATCAAGTTCTATATCCCTGTACCCAAGGACCACTCGTGCTCTACTCGCTCTCGGACCAGACCTGGGTAAGCGCGACTGAAATGTTGGTCCGGGGCTGACCACATTTAGTCCGCCGGACCAACCACACTCAGTTCGTCACTCCGTTCCCTTCTCCTCGGACCAGACTTGGTCCATTCAGTCCGTAACATTCTGGTCCGGGGCTGACCAACTCTTGATTAGTCGGACCAGATGTTTTCGGAGCAACTCTCGGACCAGAAAATCTCGTCTGACCAAGAATCCATGTCTGGTCCGCCGAACCAAAATTGTGGTCCGCCGAACCGCGACATCTTGGTCCGAGATTTCTTCTCCTGGTCCGCCGAGCTGTCCTGACCAAAACCGAAGTCTGGTCCGCCGGACCAACTCTTGGTCCGCCGGACCAGGACTTCGTTTTCTCTTGGTCCGACTCCTTCCTCTGGTCCGCCGAACCTCTGTCGGAAAAACAAAGTCCGGTCCGCCGGACCAACCATTTGGTCCGCCGGACCGGGACATGTTTTTCACTTTTGGTCCGTTCCTCTTTCTCTAGTCCGTCGAACTAAACTGTCCAAGTCCGAACTCGCGGTCCGGGGCTGACCAACGTTTGGTCCGCCGAAGTTTCTGGGCAAAAACAGATTAAAATTTTCATCTTGATATGTTCTCTTGCTCAGTTCTAATCCGTTTTTCGCTCCATTTTCTTGAGTTAATTCATGATTCAAGACTCTACATATGTAAGTTTTGTTACATAATTTAATCTACCATAGATTCAATCATATAACATATTAAACTTAGATAAAAGACCAAGGAAAATCAAGTTTGAAAAAAATTTCAAACTTGCTCAAGAGTGATCGTTATTCATCGAAATGAAGAACCGAGCTCTGATACCACTGCTGGGTCACACGGGATCCTAGACCGCCGGTTCAAAACCGTGCTAGGATCTGGTCCGCGGGCTTACGCAGCGGAAATAGCGTTCAAAACGAATTTTGAACACCCACGGACAAATCTTTCGATGAAGAACTTTCTTGAGAGAAAAGCTAACCTTTTTTATTCCAAATCTGTAAGGTTTGCTTGATCACAGCCTAGGTGTTGAATGAGCCAACACCCTCTTGAGCAGTCCACACCCTTGGGATGGTTTCCAACACTTGGAAACTTGCTTGCTAGAGCTTGAAGATATCTAATCTCTTGTGTATGATCAAGAACACTCTCTTGAACTTGAGAGAGAGTTCTTCAGAGTTCCCCAGCTTCTCAGATGGCTAAGGGTCGGGATTAGGTCGAATGATTAGGGAGGAGTGCGTTCCCTACTTGTTTTCACCAAGAAAAGCCGGAAAAATCGCACTTTGGTGTTTCAGACGTCCGGTCCGCCGGACCAACACTTGGTCCGTCGGACCAGACATGTAAAAACACGCGGAGTTGACCAGTCAGAGGCTTGGTCCGGAGCTGACCAACTCTTGGTCAGCCGGACCAAGCACAGTGAGCTGCCGACAGTCAGAAAATCTCGCGATGCGACGGACCAGGATTCGGTCCGCCAGACCAAGTCTTCTGGTCCGGGGCTGACCAACTCTTGGCCAGCTCCGGACCAGGAAATTTCTCCGTTCGTCAAGTCCGTCGGTCCCACATTCGTCTGGTCTGGCTGACCAACTCTTGGTCAGCTCCGGACCTTCAACGACGGAGAAAAATCCTGTTTTTCTCGTCCGTTCGATCCCGTTCATACACTTCCATCCCATATATGTGTGACCCTTTAGGCTCCTCCGAATACGGCAGTAAACGCGAGATCCAATCTCACTTTACAAATCATAAGCGGTCTCTAGCAAGACATTATGATTATCCGTATCGGAAAGAGTTAGATGTGATCTAACCGAAAAGCCAGAGATAGCTCCAACGATGATCCTCTTTGTCTCACGATATCATAATCGATCTCATAGTTCGAATGCTTTGTCGTATCCCGAGTAGACTGTAAGAGATAGATGACATTCATCTATAGTGCGGCCACACATTTCTACAGTCTCACTCCTACGACGGGCCTAAGCGATATCTCTCTCTTTCGAGAGGGACAAAGTTCCATCTTGACTATCTACTATCCATCACATGATTCATAATGTATCCGAGCCACGCCTTTATAGTCATCCGGTTAAAGACGATGTTTGTCGCAGTCAAAGTACATTACTCGTCATGATGGATACAATAGATATCTCAAGTCTGAGGATCTAAAGTGAACCATCAAGTGAGATTCAAGTCATGGATTATATTCAATCGACAATCTCACGCGAGTCATCCAGTTACTTGTTCCAAACAAGTACTCATGATCGTGATCCGTATCCAATACGTATGATCATTACCATGATCATCCATCACGCCTCATGTTAGTCTTAATTCATCATTGTTCCCACAATGACAAGCGACTAAGGAATTTAGGATCGT
>NW_010972219.1:98109-100392 GCF_000463585.1 Tarenaya hassleriana
GTTTTTGCGGATTCACTTGGTTTCGAGTTCTTCTTTTTCTTTGCGATTTGCAGGGTTCTAGTGCATGACAAGGAGCTCTACTCGGAGAGAAGACCTAGTCTACGATCCAGAGATTGAGCGTACCTTGAGAGACATCCGAAATCAGCAGAGAAGAGGAGGTATGTCGAGGTCAAGCAGTTCGCACGACCATCAACAAGAGCGTGAGGTTCATGATGAGGAGCACCACATGAACCAAGAGCGCATGAATCCGCTCTACGATCAGCATACTGAGGGCGAAGCTACTTATAATGCAGAGGAGACTTTGGGTTCTTACATTGCACCGAAGCACACCCAACTCCTATCATGCATCAACCGTCCGCCCATTGACAGTTTCGAGCTACCGCCACAGTGCATCACGATGTTTAGTCAGGCCAGTTTCAGAGGGCGGCCTACGGAGGATCCCATTGCTCACTTGACTCAGTTCAAGATGCTATGCAGATCAGTTAGAAAGGCACGAGGAATGACCATCGAGGATGTATATTTGGAGGCCTTTCCTTTTTCACTGATGGACCGGGCAAGAGATTGGCTCTACACTCTTGAGCCGAACTCAATCACGACAGGGAGGAGCTAGAGGAGCAGTTCATGGCGAAATACTACTCCCCAGAGAAGACCGGGCTGCACAGAGAGCCATACACAGCTTCACTCAAGAGAGTGACGAGAGTCTGTATGACGCATGGGAGAGATTCAAAGGCTACCAACGCCTTTGTCCACACCACGACATGGATAAGCGGCTGCTGCTTTCCACATTCATCCACGGGCTAAGAGATGATACTAGAGCATGGATGGATGCAGCTTGCGGAGGGAGTGTATACGATATCCCCTTTGACACCCTAGAGATGCAGATTGCGAAGATGGCTAAAGCAAGAGGGATGTCAGGAGATAGCATCAGACGCTCTACAGGACGGGTAGATTTGGGCGAGTCCGCTGCTTTGAATGTTGAGCTTCTTGTAGATGGACAACGGAAGCAAGCTCACACTGGCACCCAAATCGCACAATGCACGGTCAATCTCAATGTTCCCGATTTTGCAAGGAATCGAGAAACTACCTGGATCTGATCTCTTCCGTGGTAACTCATGATGTAGAATTGCTGCGCTCACCTCTGTGCTCAAGGATACTGTCTCCTTCCTAATCACCTTCTTCTTAGTCAAGATATCTTTCAAAAATTTTGCATAAGAAGGGATCTGGAGTATCGTCTCATAGAAAGGCACCTTAACCTCTAACTTCCGAAGCATATCAATAAATCTAGACAGCTGTGTATCCTCAGTATGCTTCTTCAATCGAGAAGGGAAAGGAATGGGTGGTACATAAGGTGGAGGAGCTACATAAGGCGGTTCGGCTTCCTCTATATGCACCTTACGTGTCTCCTCTACATGCAGGTTCTCTCCACTTATAAGCTGAATAGCATTGACATGCTCTCGTGGATTCGGTTCGGCCTTTCCAGGAAATGTGCCCTGCTGTCTAGAGGGTTGTGATGCAAGCTCTGCAATCTGCATGTCCACATGCTTCAGATGAGCCTCAACTCCATCTAATCTCCTCTCAAAAGTGTCTTACGATACTCCAGATCCCTTCTTATGCAAATTTTTTGAAAGATATCTTGACTAAGAAGAGGGTGATTGGGAAGGAGACAGTATCCTTGAGCATAGAGGTGAGCGCAGCGATTCTACGGCATGAGTTGCCACAGAAGAGATCGGATCCAGGTAGTTTCTCGATTCCTTGCAAAATCGGGAACATTGAGATTGACCGTGCGTTGTGTGATCTGGGCGCCAGTGTAAGCTTGCTTCCGTTGTCCATCTACAAGAAGCTCAACATTGGAGATCTGAAGCCGACGAGGATGGCACTACAGCTTGCAGATAGATCCGTCAAGTATTCTGCAGGTATTCTCGAGGATGTCCCATTGAAAGTCGGGGATTATTATGTTCCCGTTGATTTTGTTGTTTTAGACATGGACGAGGACTCGAAGATACCGATTATACTAGGTCGACCGTTCTTGAACACGGCCGATGCGGTGGTTCATGTTCGTGCTGGTCGTCTCACGATGAAGATAGGTGACGAGACTATTGAGTTCACCTTGGATCACAACATGAAAAAGCCATCCACCACCGATTCAGCATGCTACGTCGATGTGCATGAAATCCTCACTCAAGAAGTCTTCGATCAGTTTCGGGAAGTCGATCCTTTAGAGATATCTCTCCTTGCGTCGAATGAGAGCATATACAACAATTGGGAGGATATCCGGGAGCTTAC
>NW_010972219.1:101279-102819 GCF_000463585.1 Tarenaya hassleriana
ATTGCTACCTAGAACCCATTAGAATCTCTACAACTCACCAAGTCTATTTCCGAATCTATTCTTATCTCAACTTAGCCTTTTCGATCTTAGTTCTACTCTGTACCTGGATTTTTACCTTTTTGTAGAATTTCTTTAATGAGCGCTATTTAGGTACATTTTATCATGGCATATAGACTTAGGAAAGTTTTTACCCTTTTGCATATCACTTTGCATTAGTTGCATTCACACGTTTTCTTTTTTTCCATATAGACGATTTTTGTTAGGTTTGCATGATTGCATTTGACATATAGATTTAGGTTCATATAGGTTCACGTGCATACCTCGAAAACCCGTTTTGAATATCATTTGGAAGATTTTTGGGATGATAGAGTAGAAATATCTTGATGATCTAGTGACTTTGTAGAGCGTGGTTGAACCGTGTCGAATTGATAGTTCTCCAGACTTTCTATATATAGTTTGTGGGATGAGGTTGCTGTTTGGAACCTACGGAGTTGATACGACCATATCCAGGTTATATGTTTCTTGTAGAACCTTTTCCGAGTCTTGCAGGTCGATGAAACCTAGTTCAACGAATACCTTGGGAAAATAAAGCATCTCGACACTCCACTGTCGGAATCTCGTCAACGAAAATCGTTCGAGGACATGAGTGCGTCGATTGACGGTTCGGGTCTAAGTTGTGGGTCGGACATCGCATCAAAAGAAAAAAAAATAATATAAAAAAACAGAGAGAAAAGAAAAGAAAGAGAGAAAACGATGTCCTTCAACTTCAACGTCCTAGAAACCCGAGGTGCTAGCGCTCATTAAAGAAATTCTACAAAAAGGTAAAAATCCAGGTACAGAGTAGAACTAAGATCGAAAAGGCTAAGTTGAGATAAGAATAGATTCGGAAATAGACTTGGTGAGTTGTAGAGATTCTAATGGGTTCTAGGTGGCAATAAAAATCCCATGGCTAGGTAGATTAGTCTTTGGTAGAAAGATCATAGTAGACCGGTTTGAGTACGATTCTCGGGAAACTAGTATTGGATGGATGTTTTGCTTTTGATCTCTCGCGATGATGCTATTTGATGTTCGTCATTCCCTGTTTTGCAGATTTTATTCCTTCGTTCTTTACTCGAGGACGAGCAAAGGTTTAAGTCTGGGGGGATTTGATAACTCCTATTCTTCTCTATATTTCGATGAGAGTTTGTCTAGGTTTTATAGGATAATCACATGCATTCATAGGCATTCTAGACGTGTTAGGATACAAAACCCGGTTGTGCTCTAGTTTTGCAGAGTTACAGGTTTCGGAGATGATTGGACTCGAAAAAGAACTAATTGGAGCGTTAAAGGAGAAGTCCGGATGAGGTACTCATGTTGCGACATCAATAACTTTCTCTACAGAGGCCCAAATCGTGCGAGACTTATACCATTGGAAAGAGCTGTTGGTTTAGTGCTCTATGATGTACTGATTATGAGCTTTGTTCAGATACATTCGATGTATTGATACTTTCTATATGTTTTTTTATGAGAGTATCTTGTTCATTACATGTTCCTGCATGCT
>NW_010972219.1:102829-104938 GCF_000463585.1 Tarenaya hassleriana
CTGCAAAACAGGGAGTGACGAACATCAAATAGCATCATCATGAGACTCAAAAGCAAAATATCCATCCAATACTAGTTTTCCGAGAATCGTACCCAAACCGGTCTACTATGATCTTCCTACCAAAGACTAATCTACCTAGCCATGGGATTTTTGATGATGCTATTTGATGTTCGTCACTCCCTGTTTTGCAGATTTTATTCTTCGTTCTTTACTCGAGGACGAGCAAAGGTTTAAGTCTGGGGGGATTTGATAACTTCTATTCTTCTCTATATTTTGATAAGAGTTTGTCTAGGTTTTACGGGACAATCACATTCATTCATGGACATTCTAGGCGTGTTAGGATACAAAACCCGGTTGTGCTCTGGCCGGATCCAACTGGATCCGGTCCGGATCAAGGACGCCGAATTCGACCCCAGGAATCTGGATCCGGTCCGGATCCACCTGGAATCGGTCCGGATCCAGTCTAAAACCCTGTTTCGTGATTTTCAGCATCTGAATGGGAATAGGACTCTTGGGAGCCGCCCTAGGGTTATAAAAAAGCCCTAGCCACGTCTTAGAACAGGGGAGAGCCTTAGAGAACACTTAGATACAGACTTTTGGAGAGCTTTTGGTGAGAGAAGAATAGAAGTTCACGGGATTTCGGGAAGAAGAAGGAGGATTCGATCGTGAAGATTAGACATCGACATGAGCTTTTCTATCCCTTCTTTTATCTCTTTTTCTCTGTTCTTTCTATTATTTTCCATGAACCTTGAGTAGATCCATGACTATGGGTTAGGGATTCGTATGTGTTTTGGGTATGTTTGAACCCTAACTTGGATTTCGGTTTTGATTTGATTCGGTTCTATTGATTTGCACTTTTATTGGATTGATGTTTGCTAACCCCTTGATCAATTATCTTGGATTCTGAACTACATAGAGATATGGGTTTGTTTCGGATCAAAATCAATAGGATAGATCGTATTATTCACATAGAGATATGGTTTAATCGATCTAGGGTTGATGATAGCGTTCTTTATGCACCTAGGGTTAACTTGAATAGATCGAGAGATTGACGAGTTACTCTGTAGGTAGGGAGTTAGTAGACCGAGAGGTGAATTCTCTATCTTTGTTGCTTGATGATTCCCGAATACAAGTCATAATCGTTATTCATGCATGCTTAGTAAATACCCATACACGCGAATACGATCCCGACGCCCGTAGTCATCCTTGTTTGATAGGTCACTGGTTTTTATTTACTTTCTTATATTGCTTACCATTGATTCTACATATTTCCACCATCACTTGCTTGCTTGCTTTGATCTATTTTCGATCTAGATTTGGATTTAGCAACCGGTCCTCGTGTTCGACCCCGTGTTACGACAATCCGTATCCTTGCGGTGAGTTGTGAATCGGGTTATAAATTCTAGACTCGGTACACACGTATCAAGCATCACATCCATCACAACCCGCATCATAGGGACTTGAGACTCCGCCTGATACTAGTGAACCTCGGAGATCAGGGAGAGTTCGCCTAGAGCCTACGAGATTTGGATTTCTCGTGACTGGTAATGATGAACTCATGTTATTGGAATATGACGAGCCTACATCATATCCAGAGGCTATGGCGAGTTCCGACTCTGAGAAATGGTACGAGGCTATGAAGTCTGAGATGCAATCCATGTACGAAAACAAAGTATGGACTTTGGTCGACGCATCCGAAGGGGTAAAACCCATAGGATGTAAGTGGGTTTTCATGAAGAAAACCGACATGGATGGTAACGTGCATACCCATAAGGCGCGATTGGTGGCGAAAGGGTTTCGGCAAATTCATGGTATTGACTATGATGAAACCTTCTCGCCCGTCGTGATGCTTAAATCCATCAGGATTCTGCTTGCCATAGCTGCATATTATGACTATGAGATATGGCAAATGGATGTCAAGACTGCGTTCCTTAACGGGAACCTACTCGAGGATGTGTATATGATACAACCCGAGGGTTTTGTCGATCCAGAGAGTCCGGGGAAGGTGTGCAAGCTTCAGAGGTCCATTTATGGACTGAAGCAGGCTTCAAGAAGCTGGAATCTTCGATTTGATGAGACAATCAAACAGTTTGGTTTCTCTCAAAACGA
>NW_010972219.1:105695-111054 GCF_000463585.1 Tarenaya hassleriana
CATAGCAGATTCTACTACAGAGGCTGAGTACATTGCCGCATCGGATGCTGCGAAGGAAGCTGTTTGGATCAGGAAGTTTTTGGGTGACCTGGGCGTCGTTCCTAGCATTGTGAACCCCATTTCGTTATACTATGATAATAATGGGGCGATAGCACAAGCTAAGGAACCTAGGTCACACCAACGATCCAAACATATACTCCGACGGTTTCACCTCATAAGGGAAATCGTAGACAGAGGCGATGTGCACATATGCAAGATATCGACGGATGACAACGTAGCTGATCCCTTGACGAAGCCTCTCCCTTCGTCAAAGCATGAGGGTCATGTTCGGGGAATGGGACTTAGATGCATTGTAGATCATACTTAGAGCAAGTGGGAGACTGATGGATGTGATGCTCCAGGATGATCATACGATATGAGAACTATGTATGATAAGATGTATTTATTGGATGAATGCATTGTTTGTTCATTATTTATTTTGCATATTTGATAAATAATGATATCCATGGATCGTTAAGAACGATTTTAAATTCCTTAGTCGCTTGTCATTGTGGGAGCAATGATGAATTAAGACTAACATGAGGCGTGATGGATGATCATGGTTATGATCATGTGTATTGGATACGGATCACGATCATGAGTACTTGTTTAGAACAAGTGACTGGATGACTCGCGTGAGATTGTCGATTGGATTTAATCCATGACTTGAATCTCACTTGATGGTTCACTTTAGATCCTCAGACCTGAGATATCTATTGTATCCATCATGACGAGTAATGTACTTTGACTGTGTCAAACGTCGTCTTTAACCGGACGATTATAAAGGCGTGGCTCGGGTATATTACGAATCATGTAATGGATAGTAGATAGTCAAGATGGAACTTTGTCCCTCTCGAAAGAGAGAGATATCGCTTGGGCCCGTCGTAGGAGTGAGTGTAATACCCCGAAACCCGAATTGAATATTTAATTATTTAAATATAAATAATTAAATAGGGATGTCACGAAATCACCAAAAATAAATAGTACAATGCCGAGGAAAGGCACGAGGATCGTCATGCGCGGGAAGGATCGAGAAGGAATGAAGAAAACAAAAAAAAATAAAAAAAATAAAAAAAAAGTGGTTGGTCCGCCAGACCAAGAGTGGTCAGCGGCGGACCAACCACAGGCGGACTGAGCTGGACAGCGCGGACTGGAAGAAAATTTTGAAACAAAATAAGATTCTGGTCCGGTGGACCAGGAGTTGGTCCGGCGGACCAGAACCCGACAGTTTCCCAGCTCGCTCTATTGCGAGTTTCGGGACGCAAGAACTCGTCGGAAATTGAAGCCACACGCTTCCAACCACCGCCCGACGCCTAGAGGACGTTGCAGGCTTGCCTCTGGGCCTGGATGTCGGCCCCTGCGACCTCTCTCCCGCGACATAAACCCCTCCCAAGTTCCAGACAGAGCCATGGCGAGCTGAAAGAGGGGAGAAGAAAAAGAGAGAGAAAGGGAGAGAGTGGAAGCGAACCAGAGAGAAAGGAGCTCGGAGGAACCAAGAGAGACGTGCCCAGACGTGTCCCGGAGCTTCTCGCGTTGTGTGGAGCCACGAGGAACTCACACGAGCTCGGTTAAGCTCAAGAACATGTGAGTGGCTTGAGTTGAATTTGTGGGATCTCATTTTCAATGTTTAATGGTCCAATTCGAGATTTCCTTGCGTGTTTGTGGCTTAGAACATGTCTAGGGATGAAAAACTATGTTTAATTGGCATTTAGAAGCAACCCCGAATCGATTAGGGTGAGAAAAATCGAACCAAATTCGGAGAAAATCGCGAGAGAGAAGAAGATCCCAGTCCCGGTCCGGCGGACCACGAGTGGTCAGCTCTGGACTGAGACTGGGTCACAGTACGTGAGCTCAGACGGACCAAGGAACAGACCAGACCAAAAAAAACACGTCCTGGTCCGCCAGACCAGACGTGTTCCGAGGTCACGCGGTCCGCCGAGCCAGGAAAGAGAGAGCGGACCGAGAGAAGAACACGTCTGGTCCGGGGTTGACCAGTTCTGGTCCGCCGGACCAGACGTGCCGGAGAAGGCGCACTCCGTCTGACCAGGAGAGAGATGGACCGGACCAAGAAGAGGACACGCCTGGTCCGGGGCTAACCAATCATGGTCCGCCGGACCAGACGTGTCGGAGTGAGGACACTCAGACGGACCAGAAGAAGCGGACCGAGAGAGGAGAAGCAGGCTGGTCCGGGGCTGACCAATCCTGGTCCGCCGGACCAGGCCTCTTCCCTCTCGCGGTTCGACTGACCCAGACGGAGCGGACCAGGGGAAAGAAGGAGAACTGGTCCTGCTGACCAAAATCTGGTCCGCCGGACCAGGCTCAGAAACTTGGAAGAAAATTTAACATTTTAACCGGGAGAGAGAAAACGGCCAACGGGACTGGCCCGGGCCTGACTAGACTCAACGACGGACGAACCAACCCCCACCAGAGGACAAGCGTCGCGATTGAGATCGATCGAACCAGGTTTTCGCCAGGACGTTGCATGGCGTAGTGAGATGTGCGATATCAAATTGTGAGTGATCGTTGCGTGATTGTTGTGGGTAGAATTGTATGGCGTAGAACGGTAACCCGGTAGGGATCAGATACCATGATACGTGTGATTGTACTATGGGAATATTGCACGTTGTGTGCCATGTGTGTAGCTTGCTCGTGCGTACGAGTTAAGCGTGATTGTGTTTGTGGATGGTTGTGGACTCAACCATCAAACGTCATGGACTTGACGGGCGTTTGAGACGCATTTTAGTCGTGTGCGACACGACGACCAACGTCATGGACTTGACGGGCGTGGACTCGCCCCTAGTCATGGATTTGACTAGGGTATATGGCTGGACCCTATGGTGGACTCCATATGGGTATGTTTACATTCCGTTGTGTCATGGATTTGACATCGGTAGTCACGAGAGTGACATGCGCAAGAGACGCGCAAGATCGCATGTGATGCGATGGCCAACGTCACGCGAGTGACGGGCGTGGAGGCACCCCTAGTCATGGACTTGACTAGGGTATACGGTTAAGCCCTACGGTGGACTCCATATGGGCGTGATTGTGCTTGTCTTATATGTGTTTACTGCGTTTTTATTTATGGCATGTGTTCTGTAGAAATGTCGACTGTACCGTTCTCATTGAGAACGGGATTCCCGGGTTCAACCCGGGCTACTCACTAAGCAGTTGTGCTTAGCCCTCGTGGTTTACATTTTTCAGATCACGAGGATTACGCCTAGCGCCTCAGCAGATGACGACCCGAGAGAAGCAGCATCATGTACGAGATTTGTATTCTGAATCAAAGGACTTGTTGTTTCAACTTTTGTACGGTTGTATTATGAATATTCGGACGTGTGCATTTTGCGATACTAATCGCTTTGTATTTTCCGCTGCTACTTTGTTTTGATCAAAAATGTTTTTGTATTTCCGTAAATTTTGCTTCCGCGTTTTATTACTTTATTATTATTTTTATTTTTATTAGATTACGTTATATCGTCTATGTAGCACAGCCCGTATACTGTACATGGGTTACGGGTGTCACAGTGAGACTGTAGAAATGTGTGGCCACACTACAGATGAATGTCATCTATCTCTACAGTCTACTCGGGATAAGACAAAGCATTCGAACTGTGAGTTCGATTATGATATAGTGAGACAAAAAGGATCATCGTTGGAGTTATCTCTGGCTTTTCGGTTAGATCACATCTAACTCTTTCCGATACGGGTAATCATAATGTCTTGCTAGAGACCGCTTATGATTTGTAAAGCGAGATTGGATCTCGCGTTTACTGTCGTATTCGGAGGAGCCTAAAGGGTCACACACATATGGGATGGACGTGTATGAACGGGATCGAACGGACGAGAAAAATCGGATTTTTCTCCGTCGTTGAGGTCTGGTCCGGAGCTGACCAAGAGTTGGTCAGCCGGACCAGACGCATGTGGGACAGGCGGACTTGATGACCGAAATAGTTGCCTGGTCCGGAGCTGACCAAGAGTTGGTCAGCCCCGGACTAGACAGGGTCGATCTGGCGGACCGAATCCTGGTCCGCTGGATCGCGAGAAAATTCGGAGTGTCGGCAAGACTGAGCTTGGTCCGGCTGACCAAGAGTTGGTCAGCTCCGGACCAAGCGTCTGACCAGTCAACTCCGCGTGTTTTTACACGTCTGGTCCGGTGGACCAAGTCCTGGTCCGGCGGACCGGACGTCTGAAACACCAAAGTGCGTTTTTCTCGGCTTTTCTTGGTGGAAACAAGTAGGGAACGCAATCCTCCCTAATCATTCGACCTAATCCCGACCCTTAGCCATCTGAGAGGTTGAGGAACTCTGCAGAAACTCTCTCAAGCTCAAGAGAGTGTTTCTTGATCATACACAAGAGATTTGATCTCTTCAAGCTCTAGCAAGCAAGTTTCCAAGTGTTGGAAACCATCCCAAGGGTGTGGACTGCTCAAGAGGGTGTTGGCTCCTTCAACACCTTGGTTGTGATCTTCTAACCGCAATCAAAGGTTGGTTTTTCGGTTTAAGAAAATTCTTCATCGATAGATTGGTCCGTGGGTGTTCAAAAGAATTTTTGAACGCTATTTCCGCTGCGTAATGTTGGTTTAGTGCTCTATGATGTACTGATTATGAGCTTTGTTCAGATACATTCGATGTATTGATACTTTCTATATGTTTTTTTGAGAGTATTTTGTTCATTACATGTTCCTGCATGCTAGATCTGTTATGAAATCTATGTATCATTATGAATGATACTAAACTCCCTAGTCTTGTGTCATTATGGGAATAACGACATAATAAGACTAGTATGATGTGTAATTGATGATCACATAGATGATCATAGGTATTGGATACGATCACAATCATAGGTATTCGTTGCAGAACGGAATACTGGACTGACCCGCATGAGATTGTCACATGGACTAGCGTCATGACTTGAATCTCATACGACGATTCCATGATTGGATCCTAAGACCTGAGATATCTACAGAATCCAACATGAGGAGTTGCGTGCTTTGATTACGTCAAACGTCCTGCGTAACAGGAGGACTATAAAGGCGTGTATCAGGTACGAAACGAATCATGTACTGGATTGTAGATAGTCAAGACGGGATTTGTACCTCTCGTAAAAGAGAGAGATATCGCTAGGCCCCTCGTGTGAGCAAGACTGTAGAAATGTGTGGCCGCACTATAGACGAACGTCGTCTATTTCAGACAGTCGAACTCAGTGAACGAGAAAGCAGTCGAATCAGATAAGGTGGCTTGTCCATGCCTTATGTTCGACATATCATATCGCGATACAAAAGGATCATCAGTCGAAATTATCACTGGCTTTCGTATGATCA
>NW_010972219.1:111503-117885 GCF_000463585.1 Tarenaya hassleriana
TCTCGTGGATTCGGTTCGGGCTTTCCAGGAAATGTGCCCTGCTGTCTAGAGGGTTGTGATGCAAGCTATGCAATCTGAGTATCGACAAGCATCAGATGAGCTTCGATCCCATCTAATCTCCTCTCAAAGGTGTCTTGCCTAGATCTTATGCTCTGTATCTCGGTTTTCAGCTAAGTAAATGATGTCTTCTGGTCGAGCATTAGTTGGGCAAACATCGTCTTAATGTCTACTTCATCATTCTTTGCAGGTTGAGGAGCTTGGTAGAATCATGTCTATTTGAGTTACAGTTGATCAGATTATGCAACGGAAATTTTCGGAATCTGGACTTCGGATCGTCCGTTCTGGAGGTAGAACGGACGTTCCAGGCTGGCAGAACGTTCGGTCTCGACTGCAAAAGTCAGAATGGATGTTCTGCCTAGTAGAACGGACGTTCTGCATGGCAGAACGGACGGTCCAACCTTCGTTCTGTGCCAATCAGTCCGTCACCCGTGGACCGTCCGTTAGGGTAGTTCTCCGTGATCAGATCACGTTTCTCCGCGTTCTCAGCCCCGATCAGACCCGTAACTGAACCGAATTCTTCTGTACACCCAAATTTCGAATTCCTGCACTCTATGCAACATGAAACATGCAATCTACACTAGATTCAATCATCAAACATGCATAGATATCAAAGCAAACATGGATTCAAACAATTCAAATCCTAAAACATGCGTGATCGGGTTCTATGAAATCAAAACAGAGCAACCAGGCTCTGATACCATTGTTGGGTTTCCTGGGATCTCATGAGCGAATCTAATTCCTAAGAGATCGATTCTAGGATTTGTGCAGCGGATATAAAACAAAAATTTTAATGAAACCTTAGAACCATGCTACTATTGAATCATAGAAACGTTAGAACGCTTATCTCAATCGATCCGGGGCCTGTATCAATTGAAGAACTCGTCTGATCACGAAAGGCAGTAAGAATACCTCGCCCTCTACACGTATCCACACGTCGGGATGGATTCCAACACCTTGGAACTTGTCTGCTAGGACTAGAGATCTCGATCTCTCTTGTGTGCAAGGTTTTTTGGAGGCTTAGGGTTTTATTTTTCTTCCTTTTTTTTTTCTTCTCTTTTTTTCTTCTTCACTTAAAACCCTATAAGACATTCTCCTTATATAGACTTTCCAAATATTCTAATTTGACAAGGAATAGATTACTAGGAATCCTAATCTAATTAGGTTTCCTAAACCTGTTAGAATTCTAATCTCATTAGGTTTCTTAGATGTAATAGAATTCTAATCTCATTAAGATTCCTATATATAATAGGATTCCTAATCCCATTAGGATTTCTATTCCAATTAGGAATCTCAATCCAATTAGGATTCCTAATCGGGATAATTTAGCACACGTACTTGGTCCTTCCCTGTGTGTGTGACCCTGTAGGCTCATTCGATATAGCAGTATAACCCGAAATCTCTATTTCGGGTATACAAGTCATAGGCGGTCTCTAGCAAGACACTATGACTACCTATCTCGAATAGAGTTTGTTTGTGATCATACGAAAGCCAGTGATGATTCCGACTGATGATCCTTTTGTATCGCGATATCATATGTCGAACATAAGGCATGGACAAGCCACCTTATCTGATTCGACTGCTTTCTTGTTCACTGAGTTCGACTGTCTGAAATAGACGACGTTCGTCTATAGTGCGGCCACACATTTCTACAGTCTTGCTCACACGAGGGGCCCATCGATATCTCTCTCTTTTACGAGAGGTACAAATCCCGTCTTGACTATCTACAATCCAGTACATGATTCGTTTCGTACCTGATACACGCCTTTATAGTCCTCCTGTTACGCAGGACGTTTGACGTAATCAAAGCACGCAACTCCTCATGTTGGATTCTGTAGATATCTCAGGTCTTAGGATCCAATCATGGAATCGTCGTATGAGATTCAAGTCATGACGCTAGTCCATGTGACAATCTCATGCGGGTCAGTCCAGTATTCCGTTCTGCAACGAATACCTATGATTGTGATCGTATCCAATACCTATGATCATCTATATGATCATCAATCACACATCATACTAGTCTTATTATGTCGTTATTCCCATAATGACACAAGACTAGGGAGTTTAGTATCATTCATAATGATACATGGATTTCATAACAGATCTAGCATGCAGGAACATGTAATGAACAAAATACTCTCATAAAAAAAACATATAGAAAGTATCAATACATCGAATGTATCTGAACAAAGCTCATAATCAGTACATCATAGAGCACTAAACCAACAATCTCCCACTTGCTCTAATCATGAACTGCTAAACATCTAATGCCCATATCCCTAACATGACCCTCATGCTTCGACGAAGGGAGAGGCTTCGTCAATGGATCGGCAATGTTGTCATCTGTCGACACTCTGCAAATGTGCACGTCTCCTCTATCTATAATCTCCCTGATAAGGTAAAATCGTCTGAGTATGTGTTTGGATCGTTGATGGGATCTGGGTTCTTTCGCTTGTGCGATCGCTCCATTGTTGTCACAATACAGAGCAATGGGGCTATCAGCACTCGGAATGACACCCAAGTCACCAACAAACTTTCTGATCCAAACAGCTTCCTTTGATGCGTCCGACACTGCAATATACTCAGCTTCTGTAGTAGAATCTGCAACGGTCGCCTGCTTGGAACTCTTCCAGCTAACAGCGCCTCCGTTCAAACAGAAAACATAGCCAGACTGCGATCTGTAGTCATCCGAGTCTGACTGAAAACTAGCATCGGTGTAACCTCTTACAGCGAGCTCGTCTTCCGACCCACCGTATACCAAGAACACATCCTTAGTCCTTCTCAAGTACTTCAGGATGTTCTTGACGGCGATCCAGTGCGACTCACCTGGATCTGACTGATATCTACTCGTAATGCTCAACGCGTAGGATACATCCGGTCGAGTACAAAGCATGGCATACATGATGGATCCAATTGCCGAAGCATATGGAATCCGATCCATGCGTTCTCGCTCATCAGGTGTCGTAGGACACTGACTCTTGCAGAGAACTGTGCCACTGCTCATCGGTAAGGTTCCTTTCTTGGAATCTTGCATCTTGAACCGTTTCAAGACCTTATCGATGTAAGTACTCTGACACAATCCTAGAAGACGCCTCGATCTATCTCTATAGATCTTTATTCCTAGAATATAGGCCGCTTCTCCTGCCTAGAGTGATCGGACGAACAGATCAATTGATACAGGCCCCGGATCGATTGAGGTAAGCGTTCTAACGTTTCTATGATTCAATAGTAGTATGGTTCTAGGGTTTCATTAAAATTTTGTTTTATATCTGCTGCGCAAACCCTAGAATCGATCTCTTAGGAATTAGATTCGCTCATGAGATCCCAGAAAACCCAACACGTAAACCCGCGGACCAGATCCTAGCACGGTTTTGAACCGGCGGTCTAGGATCCCGTGTGACCCAGCAGCTAGGCCTTTTTTATAACCCTAGGGTGGCTCCCAAGAGTCCTTTTCCCTTTAGGATTCTAAAAATCGCGAATTAGGGGTTTTTTCCGTCAGGTCCGGTTCCATATGGAACTGGACCGGTTCCATCTTCTGTTTCTGGACCTTCTGGACACTTGAACTCGGACCGAAATGGGCCTTCTGGCAGATTTCTCAAGCTTCGCGATTTTGCTCATAACTTCCAGCTCCGATGTCGGATTTACGCAATTTTAGTGTCTATGCAAAGCTCTTGAATGCTCTTTCTAATGATATAGGTCTCGCATGATTTGGACCCCTGTAGAGAATGTTATTGATCTCGAAGCACGAGTACCTCATCCGAACTTCATCTCTAACGCTCCAAAAACGTTCCTTTTCGCATCCAATCATCTTTGAAACCTGTAACTCTGCAAAACTAAAGCACAACCGGGTTTTGCGTGTTAGTACATAGCGATGTATGTGGGCCCATGAGCTTACCCGCTAGAGGAGGTTATTTGTATTTGGTCACATTTACTGATGATTTCAGTAGATTTGGTTTTGTCTATCTGATGAGACATAAGTCTGAAACTCTTGAAATGTTCAAGGCTTTCAGAAACGAAGTACAAAACCAGCTTGGCAAGACTATTAAGTCATTGCGATCAGATCGCGGTGGCGAATATATAAGCCAAGAGTTCACTGACTATCTGGTAGACTGTGAAATTGTTTCACAGTTGACCCCTCCTGGAACGCCACAGTGGAATGGCGTGTCTGAACGGAGGAACCGCACCTTATTGGATATGGTACGGTCTATGATGAGTCAGACTGATCTTCCAAAGTCTTTCTGGGGTTATGTCTTAGAGACTGCTGCTTTCATACTGAACAGGAGTCCGACGAAAACGGTTCAGAAGACACCATATGAGATATGGACTGGGAAATGTCCCAGTTTGTCTTTCTTGAAGATTTGGGGATGTGACGTTTACGTGAAACGTCAGGCTTCTGATAAGCTATCCGCCAAATCGGACAAGTGTTTGTTTGTAGGATACCCTAAGGAAACTAAAGGGTATTACTTCTACAACCCGGTCGAGAATAAAGTGTTTATTACTCGGAACGGGAAATTCCTGGAGAGAGAATTCGTCTCTAAGGGAATTAGTGGGAGTAGAGTAGATCTCGAAGAAATTCGAGAACTACAGACATACGTTGGACCGAGTGAGCAAGCTGAAGATGTTCAACCCGCATCACAGGGACTTGAGACTCCGCCTGATACTTGTGAACCTCGGAGATCAGGGAGAGTTCGCCTAGAGCCTACGAGATTTGGATTTCTCGTGATTGGTAATGATGAACTCATGTTATTGGAACATGACGAGCCTACGTCATATCCAGAGGCTATGGCAAGTTCTGACTCTGAGAAATGGCACGAGGCTATGAAGTCTGAGATGCAATCCATGTACGACAACAAAGTATGGATTTTGTTCGATGCATCCGAAGGGGTAAAACCCATAGGATGTAAGTGGGTTTTCAAGAAGAAAACCGACATGGATGGAAACGTGCATACCTATAAGGCACGATTGGTGGCGAAAGGGTTTCGGCAAATTCATGGTATTGACTATGATGAAACCTTCTCGCCTGTCGTGATGCTTAAATCCATCAGGATTCTGCTTGCCATAGCTGCATATTATGACTATGAGATATGGCAGATGGATGTCAAGACTGCGTTTCTTAACGGGAACCTACTCGAGGATGTGTATATGATACAACCCGAGGGTTTTGTCCATCCAGAGAGTCCGGGAAAGGTGTGCAAGCTTCAGAGGTCCATTTATGGACTGAAGGAGGCTTCAAGAAGCTGGAATCTTCGATTTGATGAGACAATCAAACAGTTTGGTTTCTCTCAAAATGAAGATGAGCCATGTGTTTACAAGAAGGCCAGTGGGAGCACAGTTGTTTTCCTGGTGCTATACGTGGATGATATCCTGCTCATAGGAAACGATGTTCCCACCTTGCAAGACGTTAAGTCTTGGCTAGGAACACGGTTCTCTATGAAGGACTTAGGGGAAGCTGCATATGTACTAGGCAACAAGATCTATAAAGATAGATCTCGAAGGATTCTTGCCCTAAGTCAGAGTACATACATCGATAAAGTTCTGAATCGGTTCAGAATGCAAGAGTCAAAGAGAGGACTCTTGCCGATGTGTCATGGTGTTGTTCTCAGCAAGACTCAGTGTCCTAAGACACGTGATGAGCGAGAACGTATGGATAGGATCCCATATGCCTCGGCAATAGGATCTATCATGTATGCCATGTTATGTACTAGGCCGGATGTGTCGTACGCGTTAAGCATTACGAGCAGATACCAGTCGGATCCAGGAGAGTCACACTGGATCGCGGTCAAGAATATCCTTAAGTACTTGAGAAGGACTAAGGATTTATTCTTGATATATGGTGGATTGGAAGACGAGCTCGCTGTAAAGGGTTACATCGATGCTAGTTTCCAATCGGACCAAGATGACTACAGATCGCAATCAGGCTATGTCTTCTGCTTGAATGGAGGCGCTGTTAGTTGAAAGAGTTCCAAACAGGCACCATAGCAGATTCTACTACAGAGGCTGAGTACATTGCCGCATCGGATGCTGCGAAGGAAGCCATTTGGATCAGCAAGTTTTTGGGTGACCTGGGCGTTGTTCCTAGCGTTGTGAACCCCATTTCGTTATACTGTGATAACAATGGGGTGGTAGCACAAGCTAAGGAACCCAGGTCACACCAACGATCCAAACACATACTCAGACGGTTTCACCTCATAAGAGAAATCGTAGACAGAGGCGATGTACACATATGCAAGATATCGACGGATGACAACATAGCTGATCCCTTGACAAAGCCTCTTCCTTCGTCAAAGCATGAGGGTCATGTTCGGGGAATGAGACTTAGATGCAT
>NW_010972219.1:118049-121143 GCF_000463585.1 Tarenaya hassleriana
ACTTGTTATTGTGGGAGCAATGATAAATTAAGACTATCATGAGGCGTGATGGATGATCATGGTAATGATCATACGTATTGGATACGGATCACGATCATGAGTACTTGTTTGGAACAAGTAACTGGATGACTCGCGTGAGATTGTCGATTGGATATAATCCATGACTTGAATCTCACTTGATGGTTCACTTTAGATCCTCAGACCTGAGATATCTATTGTATCCATCATGACGAGTAATGTACTTTGACTGCGTCAAATATCGTCTTTAACCGGTAATGTACTTTGACTGCGTCAAACGTCGTCTTTAACCGGACGACTATAAAGGCGTGGCTCGGGTACATTATGAATCATGTGATGGATAGTAGATAGTCAAGATGAAACTTTGTCCCTCTCAAAAGAGAGAGATATCGCTTGGGCCCGCCGTAGGAGTGAGATTGTAGAAATGTGTGGCCGCACTATAGATGAATGTCATCTATCTCTTACAGTCTACTCGGGATACGACAAAGCATTCGAACTATGAGTTCGATTATGATATCGTGAGACAAAGAGGATCATCGTTGGAGCTATCTCTGGCTTTTCGGTTAGATCACATCTAACTCTTTCCGATACAGGTAATCATAATGTCTTGCTAGAGACCGCTTATGATTTGTAAAGCGAGATTGGATCTCGCGTTTACTGCCGTATTCGGAGGAGCCTAAAGGGTCACACACATATGGGATGGAAGTGTATGAACGGGATCGAACGGACGAGAAAAATCGGATTTTTCTCCGTCGTTGAAGTCTGGTCCGAAGCTGACCAAGAGTTGGTCAGCCGGACCAGACGAATGTGGGACCGGCGGACTTGACGAACGGAGAAATTTCCTGGTCCGGAGCTGACCAAGAGTTGGTTAGCCCCGGACCAGAAGACTTGGTCCGGCGGACCGAATCCTGGTCCGCCGGATCGCGAGATTTTCTGACTGTCGGCAGGTCACTGTGCTTGGTCCGGCTGACCAAGAGTTGGTCAGCTCCGGACCAAGCCTCTGACTTGTCAACTCAGCGTGTTTTTACATGTACGGTCCGGCGGACCAAGTGTTGGTCCGGCGGACCGGACGTCTGAAAACCAAAGTGCGATTTTTTCGGCTTTTCTTGGTGGAAATAAGTAGGGAACGCACTCCTCCCTAATCATTCGACCTAATCCCGACCCTTAGCCATCTGAGAGGTTGGGGAACTCTGAAGAACTCTCTCTCAAGTTCAAGAGAGTGTTCTTGATCATACACAAGAGATTAGATCTCTTCAAGCTCTAGCAAGCAAGTTTCCAAGTGTTGGAAACCATCCCAAGGGTGTGGACTGCTCAAGAGGGTGTGATCAAGCAAACCTTACAGATTTGGAATAAAAAAGGTTAGCTTTTCTCTCAAGAAAGGTCTTCATCGAAAGATTGGTCCGTGGGTGTTCAAAATTCGTTTTGAACGCTATTTCCGCTGCGTAAGCCCGCGGACCAGATCCTAGCACGGTTTTGAACCGGCGGTCTAGGATCCCGTGTGACCCAGCGGGTTGAACATCTTCAACTCGCTCACTCGGTCCAGCGTCTGTCTGTAGTTCTCGAATTTCTTCGAGATCTACTCTACTCCCACTAATTCCCTTAGAGACGAACTCTCTCTCCAGGAATTTCCCGTTCCGAGCAATAAACACTTTATTCTCGACCGGGTTGTAGAAATAGTACCCTTTCGTTTCCTTAGGGTATCCTACAGACAAACACTTGTCCGATTTGGCGGATAGCTTATCAGAAGCCTGACGTTTCACGTAAACGTCACATCCCCAAATCTTCAAGAAAGACAAACTGGGACGTTTCCCAGTCCATATCTCATATGGTGTCTTCTGAACCGTTTTCGTTGGACTCCTGTTCAGTATGAAAGCAGCAGTCTCTAAGGCGTAACCTCAGAAAGACTTTGGAAGATCAGTCTGACTCATCATAGACCGTACCATATCAAATAAGGTGCGGCTCCTCCGTTCAGACACGCCATTCCACTGTGGCGTTCCAGGAGGGGTCAACTGTGAAACAATTCCACAGTCTACCAGATAGTCAGTGAACTCTTGGCTCATATATTCGCCACCGCGATTTGATCGCAACGACTTAATAGTCTTGCCAAGCTGGTTTTGTACTTCGTTTCTGAAAGTCTTGAACATTTCAAGCGTTTCAGATTTATGTCTCATCAAATAGACATAACCAAATCTACTGAAACCATCAGTAAATGTGACGAAATACAAATAACCTTCTCTAACGGGTAAGCTCATGGGCCCACATACATCACTATGTATTAGGTCCAATAGCTCCAACGGCCGTTCTCCTTTTCCACTAAAAGGAGACTTTGCCATTTTACCCATCAAACAAGATTCACACGCTTCAATCGATTAATAATCGAAAGAATCCAGAAATCCTTCGGAGAGGAGTTTCTGTATCCGTTTCTCGTTGATGTGGCCCAAACGACAATACCAGAGATAGGTCGGGTTTAAGTTGTTCGGCTTAAACCTCTTCGCATTTACGTTATACACAGACATGGAATCGGAAGGTTGATCGCTCAAGACATACAATCCATTTACAAGGTAACCATTACCATAATAGACATCGTCTTTGAACATCATCAGGTTCTTATTGTCAATAATAAACCGGAAACCATCCAAATCCAAACAGGAAATAGAAATGATGTTTCTGCTTATAGCAGGCACAAAGTAACAATTACTTAGTTCTACAACCAGTCCATACGGTAAAGATAAATCATAAACGCCGACAGCCAATGCAGCAACCTTTGCTCCATTCCCGACGTGTAGATCCACTTCACCTTGAGCCAACGTCCTACTTCTTCTGAGACACTGCACATTTCCACAAATGTGTGAGGCATCCGGTATCCAATACCCAGGATGAAGAAGTGAATACGTTAGCTTCGATAACGTAAATACCTGAAGTAGAAGCTTCAGCAAGCTTCTTCTTATTCAGATCTTCCAGGAAGAGTTTGCAATTTCTTTTCCAATGACCAATTTCATGGCAGAAATGGCACTCTCCTTTCTCGGGTTTAGGCTTGGCCTTGTTGACAACATTTGTCACACTTGCCTTGCCTTTG
>NW_010972219.1:121724-126546 GCF_000463585.1 Tarenaya hassleriana
CAGGAAGAGCCCCTTCCAGGACGTACATCTTCTTCTCGTTCCTGAGAACAATTCTCAAGGTCCGATACTAGTCCAAGAAGTTCGTCCCAATCAGCTTATCCTTCTCAAGGATAGATCGCAATGACACGGTTGGTACACTACCACCTGTCGCCATGTCCTACAGACATAAACAGAACAACACAATATGCAATATCAATTAGTACAAAACTAATTATAGTACAATTACTATTACAGATGACATGATGCAAATATGAGATAAACTCCCACTAAGAAAAATAACCATCTAGTAATTTTCTTAGCAGGCTAAGATCCATATTTCACATCGACTTGAGTCAGCTTTGGCATGACGCTCAAGCCTATGCTATTTAGATAGACATCCAATGTCAATCACATCAAATGTGACTCTTAGATCGTTTATGGGAAAAAAGTATCATTATACTACCGCATATTTCTAGTCCCATCTATACCGTTAGGTCCAAGTCCAACTTGATAACCCAACTCAAGCCAGACCATTTTCGAATATATGAGAACCACCATTTCTCCATCTTGTCTCACAAAGATTGTCTAGTATGCTCAGCTTTGGCATGACCCATACACAGACGATCGAAGCCTTGACAAGTGTTCGAAAAATGGGCTTGATATTATAACGAGGGATTTTATCGTTATCAAGAAGCAGCTTATTACTTTCGAGAAATGAGAAGCACAATTTCTCAATTCTTGTCTCACTCAAATAATTCGGTATGCACAGCTTTGGCATGTCCCATACACGAATTACCAAGGTCTTGGCAAGAACTCTAATTGTAATAGCTCTATCCTCGATTGATCAAAATATAACAATTATACTTTTGATCCGACTGTGTTACTTAGCCCGAATAGACCGTCTATTCAGCTTAGTAAACTAAGTCCCGAAACTCCCACTCAGTCAAGTAACTCTTATACTTGATTAAGTTTTATGCCCTTAATTCATGTAGACCCTCTACATAATAAAGTCATAAACCAAAACCAATCATAATTAACTCAGTCAAGTAACTATTACTTAACCAAATCGAATTCAGAAAACGCGAAAATTTCGAAATCAGGTGGTTGGTCCGTGGCTGACCAACTTTTGGTCCGCCGGACCAAACCTCCTCAGATTTCGGACTTAGCTCGGACCAGAGAAGAAAACAGACTGAGTCAGCTGGGTTGGTCCGGGGCTGACCAACATTTGGTCCGCCGGACCAAACCCAAGACTAAGCTCCTTATCGCGCACGGACCAGGCTCGGTACACACGGACTGAGGCAGTTGGTCCGTGGCTGACCAACTGTGGTCCGCCGGAACAGACACCTCTAGTCCGCGTCTCGCCTTCTCGGACTAGCTCCTTGGTCCGTCTGCTCCGAAACGTATTGGTCCGGGGCTGACCAACTCTTGGTCAGCCAGACCAGACGTGTCGGAGCACTCACGGACCAACGAAAAATCTCGTCGGACCAAACTTTCACGTCCGGTCCGCCGGACCAACAGCTTGGTCCGCCGGACCAGGAACGTTTGGTCTGGAATTCCTTCTTTTCTCGGTCCGCCTGATCTTGCCTTCGTGTGGTCCGGCTGACCAACTTTTGGTCAGACGGACCAGACGAGTCATGAGTTCCCTTCCGGACTAGAACTTTCGCGTCGGACCAAGACTGTGTGTCTGGTCCGCCGGACCAAAATTTCGGTCCGGCGGACCAAGACTTCTTTGTCCGAAACTTCTCCTCCTGGTTCGCCGAGCTTTCCCATATAAGTCCGAACTTGCGGTCCGGGGCTGACCAACATTTGGTCCGCCGGACCGCGTTGTTCTGGGCAAAATTCAAATGAATTTTGATCTGATCTCTTGCTCAGTTCTAATCCGTTTTTCGTTCCGTTTTCTCGAGTTAATTCATGATTCATGCCTTCACATATCTAAGTTTTGTTACATCAATTAATCCTTCACAGATTCAATCATATAACAAACTAAACTTAGATCAAAAACCAAGGAAAACCAAGTTTGAACAAAATTTCAAACTTGCTCAAGCGTGATCGTTCTTCATCGAAACGAAAAACCGAGCTCTGATACCACTGCTGGGTCACACGGGATCCTAGACCGCCGGTTCAAAACCGTGCTAGGATCTGGTCCGCGGGTTTACGCAGCGGAAATAGCGTTCAAAAATTCTTTTAAACACCCACGGCCCAATCTATCGATGAAGAACTTTCTTAAACCGAAAAACCAACCTTTGATTGCGGTTAGAAGATCACAGCCAAGGTGACGAAGGAGCCAACACCCTCTTGAGCAGTCCACACCCTTGGAATGGTTTCCAACACTTGGAAACTTGCTTGCTAGAGCTTGAAGAGATCAAATCTCTTGTGTATGATCAAGAAACACTCTCTTGAGCTTGAGAGAGTTTCTGCAGAGTTCCTCAACCTCTCAGATGGCTAAGGGTCGGGATTAGGTCGAATGATTAGGGTCCTATACGTTCCCTACTTGTTTCCACCAAGAAAAGCCGAGAAAAAACGCACTTTGGTGTTTCAGACGTCCGGTCCGCCGGACCAGGACTTGGTCCGCCGGACCAGGACTTGGTCCGCCGGACCAGACGTGTAAAAACATGCGAAGTTGACTGGTCAGACGCTTGGTCCGGAGCTGACCAACTCTTGGTCAGCCGGACCAAGCTCAGTCTTGCCGACACTCCGAAATTTCTCGCGATCCGGCGGACCAAGATTCGGTTTGCCGGACCAACCCTGTCTGGTCCGGGGCTGACCTCAGCTCCGGACCAGGCAGCTATTTCGGTCATCAAGTCCGCCTATCCCACATGCGTCTGGTCCGGCTGACCAACTTTGGTCAGCTCCGGACCAGACCTCAACGACGGAGAAAAATCCGATTTTTCTCGTCCGTTCGATCCCGTTCGTACACGTCCATCCCATATGTGTGTGACCCTTTAGGCTCCTCTGATTACGGCAGTAAACGCGAGATCCAATCTCGCTATACAAATCATAAGCGGTCTCTAGCAAGACATTATGATTACCCGTATCGGAAAGAGTTAGATGTGATCTAACCGAAAAGCCAGAGATAGCTCCAACGATGATCCTCTTTGTCTCACGATATCATAATCGAACTCACAGTTCGAATGCTTTGTCGTATCCCGAGTAGACTGTAAGAGATAGATGACATTCATCTATAGTGTGGCCACACATTTCTACAGTCTCACTCCTACGATGGGCCCAAGCGATATATCTCTCTTTCGAGAGGGACAAAGTTCCATCTTGACTATCTACTATCCATTACATGATTCATAATGTACCCGAGCCCTATCCCACATGCGTCTGGTCCGGCTGACCAACTTTGGTCAGCTCCGGACCAGACCTCAACGACGGAGAAAAATCCGATTTTTCTCGTCCGTTCGATCCCGTTCGTACACGTCCATCCCATATGTGTGTGACCCTTTAGGCTCCTCTGATTACGGCAGTAAACGCGAGATCCAATCTCGCTATACAAATCATAAGCGGTCTCTAGCAAGACATTATGATTACCCGTATCGGAAAGAGTTAGATGTGATCTAACCGAAAAGCCAGAGATAGATCCAACGATGATCCTCTTTGTCTCACGATATCATAATCGAACTCACAGTTCGAATGCTTTGTCGTATCCCGAGTAGACTGTAAGAGATAGATGACATTCATCTATAGTGTGGCCACACATTTCTACAGTCTCACTCCTACGATGGGCCCAAGCGATATATCTCTCTTTCGAGAGGGACAAAGTTCCATCTTGACTATCTACTATCCATTACATGATTCGTAATATACCCGAGCCACGCCTTTATAATCGTCCGGTTAAAGACGACGTTTGACACAGTCAAAGTACATTACTCGTCATGATGGATACAATAGATATCTCAGGTCTGAGTATCTAAAGTGAACCATCAAGTGAGATTCAAGTCATGGATTAAATCCAATCGACAATCTCAAGCGAGTCATCCAGTCACTTGTTCCAAATAAGTACTCATGATCGTGATCCGTATCCAATACACATGATCATAACCATGATCATCCATCACGCCTCATGTTAGTCTTAATTCATCATTGCTCCCACAATGACAAGGATTAAGGAATTTAGGATCGTTCTTAACGATCCATGTTAAGAACGAATCTAGAGCATCTGACGTTCGCGAGGATCATATTCCACCTCTTGCTCCTTTCCAACCACGGGCAGACGCAGTGATGACTCTGACCCCTCCGACGATCGTAGTCAGCGACACCGACCACGAGCCTCGCTTCCGCCTGCCCACCCCTGACATGCAGCAGACAATGACCTACTTCTCGAACCTGATCTACTGCACGAAATTCCCAGACGAGGAGATTATCGAGCTAGGATTCTACGAGCAGGTATACACGGCTTGTGTGACCAATTAGGATGGCTCAGCATCCTCGAGGCTCGCGAATCGACATATAGGCAACTGACGGCAGAATTTCTAGCATCATACCGCATGTACATTCCCCAGGACGGTGACACCCACAGAGCTTACATGGCCTTCTGGATAGCCGGGCGTCCATACCACCTCACCATGGCTCAATTTTCTGAGATCCTCGGTGTTACTCCCAGGGAGACGGCCGAGCTTCCATCCGTGAGCGGATCCACACTACGACAGTTCTGGTCAGAGATAGGATCCCGCGACTACATAGCCAGTCGTCTGAAGTCTACATGGATCTGACAACCTGCAGTCAGGTATTTTCATATGATCCTAGCTAACACACTATTTGCTAGGAAAGATCCAGGGTCAGTATCCCAGACGGAGCTACAGTTCATCCGACAGGCCCTGAGTCCACTTTACGATGGGTC
>NW_010972219.1:126756-132843 GCF_000463585.1 Tarenaya hassleriana
GAAGGCCTCTATCGATATCGAGGGTCGCCGAACCTACTGGCTATACTATGAGCGCGGCAGCAACATCAAGAGGCGCCTCCTTCTGCCGAACATACATATGCCACCTATCACTCTAGAGGGACTCCTACTAGACCTCACAGCAGGACAGCGATCCGGTCTAGAGGAGGAGGCATACGACGAGCCGCCCGCACCGCCCACACATTCGGAGCACCACACTTTAGAGGCAGGGCCATCCCGACTACCTGATGACTTGCTCCAGGCATCTCCACTGCCGCCGCCCACTGCTTCATTTCCAGAGCCAGACTTCACGCAACCATCACCGCCACCACCTACTTGTGGCCCAGACAGCTATGGATACACATTCCAGCCACAGGACAATTTCCAGCGCTTCATGTACCAGGCGATGTTGGACACGCGGAGTTCGGTCGACAGGGCAGTAGTCGACATCAGGAGTTCAGTCGATAGCGCTATGACAGACATGCGGAGCCATGTCGACTCCGAGATGACGAACATGTACACCAGATGGTGCGGGACTTCATCACAGCTGGTTGATCAGATGCAAGCACTCAGGATACAGTACGATGCATTATATGGGGAGTTTCGCGGGTTCCGCAACAGACTATTCCCAGACGAGCAGCCACCAGTACCCATGAAGGACGACAGAGACGATGCACCAGCAGACGACTAGACCATAGTTCAGGTAGGTCTTCCCTTTTCTATTTTAGTAGAGATGTAGTAGGCCTTTCGGATGTATTTTGGAGACTCGGATTTTGCATACTCTGGACTTTTTTATCTATATGCGAGCCTCTATGTTTTTTTTTTCGGTTAACGTTTGTTGTTCTATGAGCGTTCATACCGATACATGAGAGATGAGTATCAGTTTCCGAGTGACGACGAGTGGATAGATCCCAGTTCACAGAGAGTGTGAGAGTTCTGGCGTTTGACGTGAGTTAACTTCATTGCGAGCGAACGAATTTCGCAGAGCTAAGCCTTCTCTACCCTTTTACTGGTTCTCTTCATACGTTATTTTCGATTCTATTCTTCCGGCGAGAGTCTACACCGTGGACGGTGTATGGTTCAAGTCTGGGGGGTGGATAGATCCTTCACCTATTCAGGCCTATCTACTTAGGATTGCATTTAGTTTAGGTGCATTTTATCATGGCATATAGACTTAGGAAAATTTTTCACTTTTGCATATCACTTTTGCATTAGTTGCATTCACGTTTTCTTTTTCCTTTTCCCATATAGACGATTTTTGTTAGGTTTGCATGATTGCATATGACATATAGATATAGGTTCATATAGGTTCACGTGCACACCTCGGACACCCGTTTTGAACATCATTTGGAAGATTTGTGGAATGATAGAGTAGAAACATCTTGATGATCTAGTGACTTTGTAGAACGTGGTTGAACCGTGTCGAATTGATAGTTCTCCAGACTTCTATATATAGTTTGTGGGATAACGTTGTTGTCTGGAACCTAAGAAGTTGAAACGACTATATCCAGGTTATATGTTTCGTTTAGAACCTTCTCCGAGTCTTCCAGGTCGACAAAATCTAGTTCAACAAACGCCTTGGGAAAATAAAGCATCTCGACACTCCGCTGTCAAAATCTCGGTAACGAAAATCGTTCGAGGAAATGAGTGCATCGATCGATGGTTCGGGTCTAAGTTGTGGGTCAGACATCGCATCAAAAGAAAAAAAAAGAAAATAATATATAAATAAAAGAGAAAAGAAAAGAAAGAGAGAAAACGATGTCCTTCAACTTCAACGTCCTAGAAACCCGAGATGCGTGCGTTTGACGGAAAAATCCTACAAAAAGGTAAAAAAAATCCAGGTACGAACTAAGATCGAAAAGGCAAAAGTTGAGATAAGGATAGGTTCAGAAATAGTCTTGATGAGTTGTAGAGATTCTAATGGGTTCTAGGTGACAATAAAAGTCCCATGACTAGGTAGATTAGTCTTTGGTAGAAAGATCATAGTAGACCGGTTTGGGTACGATTCACGGGGAGCTAGCATCGGATGGATGTTTCGCTTTTGAGTTTCATGAAGATGCTATTTGATGTTCGTCATCCCTGTTTTGCAGATTTTATTCCTTCGTTCTTTACTCGAGGACGAGCAAAGGTTTAAGTCTGGGGGGATTTGATAACTCCTAATTCTCTCTATATTTTCAGGGCGTTTCTATAGGATTTATATGAGGATCATATTCATTTATAGGCATTATAGGCGCGTTAGGCTACGAAACTCGGTTTGGTTGTGTTTTTATTGGATTACAGGTCTTGGATGAGATTTGGACCAAGATGGAAGCAATCTGGAGCTAAAAGGATTGAAGTACATCTAGAACTTCCTACCTCGACTCGGCCAAAGTCAACAACAGAAATTGGGCCGAGTCAACATGCTGAAAAGGTCCCAATTCAAGCCTGTTACGAGGAGACCGAGTCAGAACGTCCGAGTCAGTTTACTCCGAGTCAACATGCCCGAGTCAGAAGGCCCGAGTCAGAAGATTGAGCTGGGCCGAATTCATTATGTCTCGTTTTGACTCGGTCGAGTCAGAGTACTGACTCGGTCCGAGTCAAAACCCTGAAAAAAGCCCAGATCGAATTTTCAGAGTTGGAACGGGAGTAGGACTTCTTGTGTTTTGGGTATGTTTGAACCCTAACTTGGTTGCGATTTGTATTTGTTTCGGTTTTATCGATTTGTGCTTTCTTCGATTGGTGTTTGCTGACCCCTTGGCCAATTGTTTCAGATTCTGAACTACATAGGAATATGGGTTTAGTTTCGGATCAAAATCGATAGGATAGATCGTATTATTCACATAGGAATATGGTTTGATCGGTCTAGGGTTGATGATAGCGTTCTTCATGCATCTAGTTTGATAAATCACATTGGGATATGGATTTAGAAAACCTTAGATAGTGAGTTATATACTGGAAGGTGATTTCTCTATTTTTGTTACTTGATGATTCCCGAATACAGATTCAATATCGTGATTCTCGCATGCTTAGCATATACCCATACACGCGAATACGGTCCCGACACCCACGGTCATCTTTGCTTGATAGTTACACGTTTTTATTTGCTTTCTTATTTTAGTTAGTTTAGATTCCACTTACTTCCACCATCACTTTCGCTTGCTTGCTTTGATCTATTTTCGATTGAGATTTGGATTTAGCAACCGGTCCTTGTGTTCGACCCCGTGTTACGACGATCCGTATCCTTGCGGTGAGTTGTGAATCGGGTTATAGATTTTAGACTCGATACACACATATCAGTAGGCGGGTAAACTCCGCCTCGTACTTGCTGACAGTCATGTCTCCCTGCTGCAACATGAGGAACTCTGCCACCCGGTACTCACGGTCTTGTTGCCGGAAGTACTTCGCCTCAAACTCCTGTCGGAACTCCTCCCAGGTGAAGCGATGTCCCATTGGTGCCTCCTTCACCACCTTCGCCCACCAATGTCAGGCCTGACCTGACAGATGATGGCTCGCAATCATAGCCCGATACTGGTATGGGCACTGCAGATACTCCAAGTCCTGAGAGATCTGGGTGAGCCACTCCTCTGCAGCTTCCGGTCTCACCGATCCCTCGAATCGCAGGGTATGCATCGCTCGCAACTCCTTGACGATAGGGAGGTATCCCGCCATCGCAGCAGGCATCGGCGGCTTGTGTAGGTCCTCCTCCCTCGGCTCTGGGTCTCTCGCCGGGGGTGGTGGTGGGGCGTGAGCAGCCAGGTGCTGCCACACAGTCTCCTGGAATTGACGAAACTCAGCCCTCCACCCTTCGTCTCCTGGGTTAGGCGGTGGAGCCTGTTCGGGAACGTCGTCAGCCCTCGCTGCAAGCCTAGCACGTCGTGGCGCTATTTCACTGCACCACATTTAAGACAGTTTTAGCAACTGACGACCGATACTGCATCATCGATGTACGGACCCCGATAGGTGAGGATTTTCTTCGGACATGGGTTGAAAACATTTTTCGTAGAAAAACCGTTGGGTAATGAACACGATTCCTTCCCAAGGAAAGAACGTGGCTCTGATACCAAAAGTTGTGACACCCGTAAATCGTGTACAGTATACGGGCTGTACCACATGGACGATATAAAATAAAATAATAAAATGCAGAAGAAAAATTACGAAATCCAAAAACATTTTTAAATCAAATCAGAGTAAGCAGCGGAAAATACAACGCGTTCAGTATCGCAAAATGATACAGGTCCGAATAGTCATAATACAACCGTACAAAATGCGGAATTACAAGTCCCATAGTTCAGAATACAAATCTCGTACATGATGCTTGCTTCTCTCAGGTCGTCGTCTGCCGAAGCGCTAGGCGTAATCCTCGTGATCTGAAAAATATAAACCACGAGGGCTAAGCACCACTGCTTAGTGAGTAGCCCGGGTTCAACCCGGAAATCCCGTTCTCAATGAGAACGGTACAGTCGACATTTCCATAGAACACATGCAATAAACGAAAACGCAATAAACACGTATAAGACAAGCACAATCACGCCTGTATGGGGTCCACCATAGGGCTTAGCCGTATACCTTAGTCAAGTCCATGACTAGGGGCGCATCCACGCCCGTCAAGTCCATGACGTTGGCCGTCGTGTCACACACCACTAAAACGTGTCTCAAACGCCCGTCAAGTCCATGACGTTGATGGTTGAGTCCACAACCATCCACAAACACAATCATGCTTAACTCGTACGTACGAGCAAGCTACACACATGGCACACAACGTGCAATATTCTCATAGTACAATCATACGTATCACAGAATCCGGTTCCTACCGAGTTACCGTTCCACGCCATGCAATTCTACCCACAACCAATCACACGTTGGAATATACCCTCGATCCTCTCATAGAGTTGCTTTGGTCGGATGCCATGGTATACGAATTTTGAAGCCTTAATCCCCCTCTGATGGATTTGGTGTAGAAGGATTGTCTCCTCGTCGGATTGGGTTGAAACGGGATTGGATCCGCATGTTCTTGTTCGGCATCAATACGGATTTCGTCCACAAGACTTGAAAAGTGGGCATCTTGTGGCTTAAAGTCTTGTAACTCCGGTATTGTGTCTGAAATGTATTTCCGTGCCCTCCTCCAACGGTTGCTGGAATTCATCTGAAACAACTAAAAATATCAAAAATTTGTCAGAGAAAACGGGCGGGCCGCCTGAAAAGGCAAGCGACCGCTCGTTTTCGTGAGTTGAAACGAGTGATTCCAGGCGACAGCTCAAGCGGCCGCTCAAAAAATGGGGTTCGGGAGAAACGGTCGCTCATTTCTCATCTTCGGCAAGTGGGCGACCGCTCGAAAACCGAGCGGTCCGCCCATTTTGTCTTTAATAAAATTTTCCGAACCGATTTTGAGGAGATGCTGCATAAAAATGATGTCCGACAAGATTTACAACCTTTAAGCACGTCAAAACATCATATAATAACACCAACGATCCAAAAAGAGGAACACGAGTTAAGAGTTATAAACACATGTAAACATCGTTCCGCGGGAAATGTAAATTGTTCTATCCTAGCGATGATCGAGTCAAGGAGCCGTCCTCTTGCTCCCCTTGCTGGCCCCGGATGCGGAAGAGCCCTCGGTCTCACTCCCCTGAGCTGATCCTCCAGCGTCAGAATCTTCGCCATCTATGATCCGCTCTACGGTCCGTATAATCTCGCGCTGTGCACTCTCGATGGATGCGGTGAGTGTGGCTTCGAGGGTGCCCATCTGGTCCTCCATAGACTCCTCGAGAGAGGTGAGTCGGGTGCCGAGCGCCTCAACCGCAGAGAGCCGAGTATTGAAGCTCTCTAGCTTCTGCAGTATAAGATCTAATCGAGGATCGGGAGTGGAGCTCGATTGACCCTCGGTTCCCGACGTTGAGGGATCAATCGTCCTCCCCTTTCCAACTCTTATTCGAGCTGGCGCAATGTCAAGGAAGTCCAGTCGAAGGGTGGTGGCCGTGAATGTCTCGATTTGCTCGCATGGGAGCGTGAGGCATCGTGTTAGCCCATCGCTTCCCTTGAAGACCCAATCCCATCCTTTCCTCTGAATATGTCCACGAAGCCTGAGGGCATCCATGTCGAGGAGAATGCGGT
>NW_010972219.1:134258-142123 GCF_000463585.1 Tarenaya hassleriana
AGCCTGGTCTGCCGGACCAAGCTCCTGGTCTAGCGGATCGGGATCCGGAAAGTTTCCATAATTCGATTTTAGGGTTTTCTAATCTTATTTAAGTTTGGGATTTCATCCAAACTTAATGAAGTGCCGACCTAAAACTCAAAGAAACATCCTAGAACCCTAGAGAACCTGTTCTCTTCGATTTCTATTGTCCCGGGATTGGATCTCGTCTCTTGAGTTACCCTTTTCTTCACTAATCCTAGCAGATTCGTTCCAAATCGTTTGGAATCCTTCCCGTCGGTGTGGATACGTGTAGAGGGACTGTAACTTTAGTCCTAGATGATTTAGAACCGGCCCCGGATCGAAATAAACTTCAAGTCTCATCGAGAACGAGGTAAGTAACGATTCCCTCGGTGATATACACGATCTTTCGGGTTTTGCGAGTTTGGTTGCGTGTGACGTTTGACTAGGTTTAGATCTTTCTTCCGCTGCATGAAACCTAGTAAACCAAACCCTAGATCGATATGATCGGATGCTAGGAACCCGTAGATAACTCAACAGAAAGATAACGCCACTCGAAGAACCCGAGGCAAGAATTGAGCGGTACGAGGTGCTTTTCACGCGATTGTACCCTTCTCTTGGCCAGGAGCAGCAGCACACCGCGAGCCTATCTACACCCGAGCCTGGAGTCGGACCATCCACAACACCCGACGAGCAGCGTACCTCGGACAATCCCGATAACTATTTTGTGTGGTTTGTGTAATTTATTTTTATAGAACCTTTTTAAATATTGTAAATACTTTTTTATACAACAATTCCATTATGTCGTAACCTATCGACAGACTTGCGACAGATATAACCGTCACACACTAACGACAACTTTTTTGCGACAGATTGCCAAGGTTGTTGTGCCGCGACAAAGTTAACGACAACTACGTTCTGTCGCAATATGGCGACAGAATACTACAGAATAATGTGTCGCCGAATTACGACAACATCACTGTTCCAAATTACGACGGACACCCGACACACCGTCTATTGTCGCAAATTCGCGACAGATATCTACTGCAGTATCCTGTCGCAGATTTACTACAGATTAACGACAACACGACATTTGCGACAACTTGTTAGCGATGGAAATGTATCTGTCGTTGTCTGTCACAATTGTCAATTTGCGACAGATGCGTATGTATAGTGCAACAGAACATTCCGTCGCAAATTGCGACATTTCTTGTAGTGAGTTCCGACCGGCTAAATTCTCCTCTTGCAACTTCAAGGTCCGACTTTTTCAAACTCCAATCACCCGATTCACTTGGCAATAGAGGAGGAGAACCCTTGAGTGATTCCTCCTAAAAAACAAAACCTCCCACCCAACTATCTGTTGGAACACTTCTGTGGTGTCGTCCAGTTCGCATGTCTCCACAAGCAGTCCTCCTTCGAGATCCTAAAATGTTAAATGAATTCATATCGGCCTGAGTTTCAACTTCATTATTGCTGCTATCATCTCCACTGCCTCTGTTGTCTGCATCCTTTTCGTCGGTGGCTCCCCAACTTAGAGGGTTCATGTAAGCACTGACCAACTCATCAGCAACTCTCTTGCCATCTTTACGCCATTCAGATTCATGTTTCCTCGTGCCCAAGGGTATATCCCTGTTTGATCGCCTGTGGCATTTACTGATAGCAACAACCTCATTGTCACTAGGAGTTGGCAAAGGCAACTGTCGTGCACTTATACTCCCTGACATGTCCTCTATCGACGCAACAACAGACGACTCCTTAAACGATGGTGAGGGGATTAAAGAAAAGAATGTGGGATGGGACAAGGACCTAGAATGCAAAGGAGACCCCATTGTCTGAGAATACGCCGAATTTTTCGGATGAGAATGTGGTATTTCAGCCGTTGAATCAGACATTTCAGAGTTATTCTGCTCCCTAAAACCCTCCATTTTCTATTCCTTCAACCCTAGAGATCAATTCATGAGCACATACTTCACAACCATCAAACAAAAATCCAGAATTCTCTCTCTCCCTCCCCTCCACTCTGTTCAACAATCTGATCGGCCAAAATCTCAAACCGTATAATCTAGGAAACACCAAGCCGGCAGGAGGTACCTCTGTCTTCTTCCTTTCTTTGATCGATTGAACGCCATCTCGGTCTAGCTACGACCTTAACTAGCAACCCCGGTTAACCCCGGGATGTAAATTCTTCGAACCTCGTCATCATTTTTCTCTTTTGTTTACGTTAGAAAGGCTCCAAATCCTCCAATCCTCTCTCATACAACCAAGTCTTTTCGTCGGGAGAGTAAGAAACGGGAAAAATCTTAATCGGGCACCGGGATACAGAAAAAACGGGCGAGCCGCTCATTTAATGAGTGACCGCTCGTTTTGGTTTTCGCATGGAGCGGTCGCTCGTTTCTGACGAGCGACCGCCTACTTTGGTTTTCGAAAAAAAAGGGGCAGGATTTCAAGCGATCGCTCAAGAGAATGAGCGACCGCTCGCTCGCAAAACCCGAGTTTTTTAACTCGGTTTCGAGAGGAAGCGTTGTTTCCATCGCACTCCTCTCTCCCTCTATCTCGTCGGCGAAAACCAACACCCCCCTGCTCGTTTCGTCCTCCATCCGACCCCTTGCTTAGCCGCCGTCCGCCTCTCCGACGCCCCGACGCCGCGCCTCGTCCGCTCTCTCTCTCTCGTCTCCCTCCATACGCGAATCGGTAATTTCTCTCCCCAAATCGTGTCACTGGGATGTTTAGGATAGGGATAGGTCGAAAATCTTGATGGGTATAGATGCTAGGGTTGATTTCGATCGATTTCAGCCGAAAAATCCCGATTTCCGGCCGAAGAATCGATTTTCCGAACCAGTGAACGGTCGTTCGTTTTATTCGAGCGACCGCCTGTTTATCCAGCGGTCGATCTAGCGATCGCCCGCAAAACGAGCGACCGCCTGTTTATTCAGGCGGTCCGCCCGTTTTCTCTGATCTCCGAAAAATCGTTCGAATTTCTTCACCCTAACCCCAATGCCCCGATCCATATCGACTATACCTTTGCAGATGGCACCGAAAAGAGCCCGAACAAGCGACGATGAAGAATACGCGCGAGCAAAACATCTATCAAAGCTCAAGCAACGCCCAAGTAAATTCATGTGTGAGCACACGGTTCGACGATTGGGAATTCAAGCAAACGTCGAATACATCTTTGAGAAGCTCGGCTGGGGAGCATTGCGCAGAAGCATCGAACCGTCATTCAAGAGCGTAACCCCCGAGTTCTTAGCCACATATTCATGCTACTTCCCATCCGACGACTCAATCGATGAAGCTTATATGGAGTTTCGGCTGAACAAGAAATGGGTTAGGCTGAGTATGGCACAGTTTGCCGACATATTGGAAGTCCCGAAAGGGAAGCACTCCCTCATTGCAACCATCTCAGCATATGCCCTCCAAGACTTCTGGAAGAAGATAGCCGTCCATCACTACTCGAGCTTGGCGGGGAAAATCTCATGGATTCAACACCCGGCTATCCGCTACGCTCATTCCATCATGTCCAACTTCGTATTCGCACGAGACGAACCCGGCAAGATCCACAAGATCGAGCTGGGTTATCTCTACCAGACATTGAGGGAATTCCACAACGGACCGTCTCTTGACTCGTGTGTCCGGGCTCCATGGACGGACATGGACTTAGCTTCACGGATAGCCATGCACCTCCACACATTGGCAACCACCAAAGCCAATGAGACATGCATTTGCATGGGCGGGATGATCACGAAGATAGCCCAACGAGTGGACACGGGGATCTCATTCTACCAAGCCGACATGGTCGACGACCGCATTCTCCTCGACATGGATGCCCTCAGGCTTCGTGGACATATTCAGAGGAAAGGATGGGATTGGGTCTTCAAGGGAAGCGATGGGCTAACACGATGCCTCACGCTCCCATGCGAGCAAATCGAGACATTCACGGCCACCACCCTTCGACTGGACTTCCTTGACATTGCGCCAGCTCGAATAAGAGTTGGAAAGGGGAGGACGATTGATCCCTCAACGTCGGGAACCGAGGGTCAATCGAGCTCCACTCCCGATCCTCGATTAGATCTTATACTGCAGAAGCTAGAGAGCTTCAATACTCGGCTCTCTGCGGTTGAGGCGCTCGGCACCCGACTCACCTCTCTCGAGGAGTCTATGGAGGACCAGATGGGCACCCTCGAAGCCACACTCACCGCATCCATCGAGAGTGCACAGCGCGAGATTATACGGACCGTAGAGCGGATCATAGATGGCGAAGATTCTGACGCTGGAGGATCAGCTCAGGGGAGTGAGACCGAGGGCTCTTCCGCATCCGGGGCCAGCAAGGGGAGCAAGAGGACGGCTCCTTGACTCGATCATCGCTAGGATAGAACAATTTACATTTCCCGCGGAACGATGTTTACATGTGTTTATAACTCTTAACTCGTGTTCCTCTTTTTGGATCGTTGGTGTTATTATATGATGTTTTGACGTGCTTAAAGGTTGTAAATCTTGTCGGACATCATTTTTATGCAGCATCTCCTCAAAATCGGTTCGGAAAATTTTATTAAAGACAAAATGGGCGGACCGCTCGGTTTTCGAGCGGTCGCCCACTTGCCGAAGATGAGGATGCAAAGATGAGCTATATTCCCATAAAGAAAACTAACCCTACAATAATTTTCTATATGGGACTAAGATCCGTATTTCACATAAGAACAAGTTTTCCCCGCCAAGCTCGAGTAGTGATGGACGGCTATCTTCTTCCAGAAGTCTTGGAGGGCATATGCTGAGATGGTTGCAATGAGGGAGTGCTTCCCTTTCGGGACTTCCAATATGTCGGCAAACTGTGCCATACTCAGCCTAACCCATTTCTTGTTCAGCCGAAACTCCATATAAGCTTCATCGATTGAGTCGTCGGATGGGAAGTAGCATGAATATGTGGCTAAGAACTCGCGGGTTACGCTCTTGAATGACGGTTCGATGCTTCTGCTCAATGCTCCCCAGCCGAGCTTCTCAAAGATGTATTCGACGTTTGCTTGAATTCCCAATCGTCGAACCGTGTGCTCACACATGAATTTACTTGGGCGTTGCTTGAGCTTTGATAGATGTTTTGCTCGCGCGTATTCTTCATCGTCGCTTGTTCGGGCTCTTTTCGGTGCCATCTGCAAAGGTATAGTCGATATGGATCGGGGCATTGGGGTTAGGGTGAAGAAATTCGAACGATTTTTCGGAGATCAGAGAAAACGGGCGGACCGCCTGAATAAACAGGCGGTCGCTCGTTTTGCGGGCGATCGCTAGATCGACCGCTGGATAAACAGGCGGTCGCTCGAATAAAACGAACGACCGTTCACTGGTTCGGAAAATCGATTCTTCGGCCGGAAATCGGGATTTTTCGGCTGAAATCGATCGAAATCAACCCTAGCATCTATACCCATCAAGATTTTCGACCTATCCCTATCCTAAACATCCCAGTGACACGATTTGGGGAGAGAAATTACCGATTCGCGTATGGAGGGAGACGAGAGAGAGAGAGCGGGCGAGGCGCGGCGTCGGGGCGTCGGAGAGGCGGACGGCGGCTAAGCAAGGGGTCGGATGGAGGACGAAACGAGCAGGGGGGTGTTGGTTATCGCCGGTGAGATAGAGGGAGAGAGGAGTTCAATGGAAACAGCGCTTCCTCTCGAAACCGAGTTAAAAAAACTCGGGTTTTGCGAGCGAGCGGTCGCTCATTCTCTTGAGCGATCGCTTGAAATCTTGCCCCCTTTTTTTTCGAAAACCAAAGCACGCGGTCGCTCGTCAGAAACGAGCGACCGCTCCATGCGAAAACCAAAACGAGCGGTCACTCATTAAATGAGTGGCTCGCCCGTTTTTTCTGTATCCCGGTGCCCGATTAAGATTTTTCCCGTTTCTTACTCCCCCGACGAAAAGACTTGGTTGTATGAGAGCGGATTGGAGGATTTGGAGCCTTTCTAACGTAAACAAAAGAGAAAAATGATGACGAGGTTCGAAGAATTTACATCCCGGGGTTAACCGGGGTTGCTAGTTAAGGTCGTAGCTAGACCGAGATGGCGTTCAATCGATCAAAGAAAGGAAGAGGACAGAGGTACCTCCTCCCGGCTTGGTGTTTCCTGGATTATACGGTTTGATTCTTTGGGTGTTGACCATGAATGAATCGCCTTTTCCGTTGTCGAGTTCCACCGCTCCATGCGAGGTGACGCTCCTTATGATGAAGGGTCCCGACCATCTTGATTTCAACTTACCTGGAAAAAGCTTTAGTCGAGAGTTAAATAGAAGCACGAGGTCACCTTGTTGGAAGTTTCGGTTGAGGATATGACGATCATGCCACTTCTTGGCCCGCTCCTTATAGATTCGTGCGTTCTCGTATGCGTCCAAACGAATTTCCTCCAAGTGGTGGAGCTCTAGCACACGTTTCTCCGCTGCGGTTTTCCAATCATAATTCAACGCCTTAATCGCCCAATATGCCTTGTGCTCCAACTCAACCGGTAGGTGGCAAGCTTTTCCATACACGAGTTGAAACGGAGTCATCCCGATCGGTGTCTTGAATGCTGTCCGATATGCCCAAACCGCATCTTCAAGCTTCAAAGCCCAGTCCTTTCTTGACTTGGCCACTGTTTTCTCCAAAATTTGTTTGATCTCTCGGTTAGAGACTTCTACTTGACCGCTCGTTTGAGGATGGTAGGGAGTAGCTACTCTATGGTGAACACCGTATTTAGTCAATATGCCCTGAATCACTTTATTAACGAAGTGTGCCCCTCCATCACTTATCACCACTCTTGGGACTTCAAACCGAGGAAATATTACTCTTTTGAACATCCGCGATACAGTGCTTGAATCATTCTTCGGACTAGCAAGTACTTCCACCCATTTCGTCACATAGTCAACTGCCACAAGGATGTATAAGTTACCGCAAGATGATGGAAACGGTCCCATAAAATATATTCCCCATACGTCAAATGGTTCCACCTCCAATATAAAGTTCTGCGGTGCCTCATTTCTCCGCGAGATGTTAACCGTTCTTTGACAAGCATCGCATGAACTTACAAAAGTGTGCACATCCTTGAACAATGTTGGCCAATAGAAACCCGATTGTAGAATCTTTGCAGCTGTCTTGGCCGAGGCGAAATGCCCTGCGTAATCCAATGCGTGGCAATGATGTATCACTTGCTCCACTTCCTCCTCCGGAATGCATCTTCGAAATAATCCGTCCTTACCTCTCTTAAACAAGAATGGTTCATCCCAAAAGTAGTCTCTAACATCGTGGAAGAACTTTTTCTTCCCGTTATAGCTTAGCTCCGGGGGTACCACCTTGGCAACCAAATAGTTGACATAATCCGCATACCAAGGAGTCACGTTCTTGATTTCCAAGGATAAGATGTGTTCTTCCCTTAGTGCATCGTCTATTGGTATAGCTTCGGGTATCTCTAATCTCGATAGATGATTCGCCACTGTATTCTCCGTTCCTTTTCTATCGCGGATCTCTAGATCAAACTCTTGTAGAAGTAGCACCCATCGGATCAACCTTGGTTTAGCATCCTTCTTAGTGAGCAAATACCTCAAGGCGGCGTGATCCGTGTACACGATCACCTTAGAACCCACCAAGTATGATCTAAATTTCTCGAAGGCAAACACTACAGCAAGGAGCTCCTTCTCCGTGGTAGAGTAATTCATTTGAGCGTCATCGAGCGTTCGACTTGCGTAGTATACGGCGTAATGCTTCCCATCTTTCTTTTGTCCCAATATGGCTCCGACTGCAAAGTCACTAGCATCACACATCAATTCAAAAGGAATGCTCCAATCCGGGGGTTGAATGATCGGAGGTGATACTAATGCCTTCTTCAATATTCCAAATGCCTTGTGGCGCTCCTCACTAA
>NW_010972219.1:142200-142506 GCF_000463585.1 Tarenaya hassleriana
CCAAGAAACTTCGGATCCCTTTAACGTTGGTCGGTGGCGGTAGCTTCTCAATCACTTCCACTTTCGCTCTATCCACTTCTATCCCCTTGTCCGAGATTCGATGACCAAGTACAATGCCCTCTCGCACCATGAAGTGGCATTTCTCCCAATTCAAAACCAAATTCGCCTTGAGACACCTGTCTAACACTCGATGGAGATTAGTTAAACACGCATCAAAGGAGGGTCCATGGACAGAAAAATCCTTCATGAATACCTCCATAATATCTTCAATGACATCGGAGAAAATAGCCATCATGCATCTTTGAA
>NW_010972219.1:150630-153130 GCF_000463585.1 Tarenaya hassleriana
GATGGATAGGGATTTGGAAGAAACCGGAGTAACCATCGAGAAAACAAAAGTAAGAATGCAATGCAAGTCTCTCTAGCATTTGATCAATGAATGGAAGGGGGAAGTGATCTTTACGGGTGTTTGTGTTAAGTTTTCGATAATCAATGCACATTCTCCATCCCGTAACGGTTCTAGTTGGTATGAGTTCGTTGTTTTCATTTGGAACGACCGTGATTCCTCACTTCTTAGGTACGACTTGTACCGGGCTAACCCAAGAGCTATCCGGAAGCGGGTAAATAATACCCGCATCTAACAATTTCAAAACCTCTTTCTTGACTACTTCTTTCATGTTTGGGTTTAGCCTACATTGATGTTCGATTGACGATTTGGTATCATCCTCTAAATGTATGCGGTGCATGCAAAGAGAGGGGCTAAGACCCTTGATGTCTCCTAGAGTGTACCCTAGGACTTCCCTGTATTGCCTAAGCAACTTGGTGAGTTTTTCTACTTGATCCTCATCTAATGCATCATTAACGATAACGGGATAAGTAGAATTTGCGCCGACGAAAACGTACCTTAACCCTTGAGGTAGGGGTTTCAATTGCACTTTTGGGGCATGTTTGGGATCCCAATCAATGCGTGTATCTCCTCTCGGGACTTGAGGCGCGTCAGTCGCGAGGAGGGCTTCGAACTGCGATTCTTCCATTTCAGGCACAAATGGGCGGGTCGCCTGATTCTGCGGGCGGTCGCTCGTTTGGTCCGGAAACGAATCGATTTTGCTCAGACTTTTCGGGCGGCCGCCTGGAAAGTTGAGCGGTCGCTCGTTTGCTCCGCGAATGAATCGATTTTGCTCAGACTTTTCGGGCGGTCCGCCTGGAAAGGCGGGCGGTCGCCCGTTTCAGCTGGAATTGAGTCGATTTTGCTCAGACTTTTCGGGCGGTCCGCCTGGAAAGTCGAGCGGTCGCTCATTTGATCCTGCATCTCTTCAAAATCGGATGATTTCGGGCGGGTCGCCTGGAATTCTGGGCGGGTCGCCCGAAATAGTTCAGAAACCTCTTTTTCGGTTTCTCGATCATCCAGTGCCCGACTTATCTCCTCGATCTCTTCCCAATTGCTATATAGACTTGCTTTGGTGGCCATTAGTGACACTTCTAGCGGATCCACTTCACAGAATTCCCCAATCACTTCCTCTGCCATCGCTTCAAGTATATCCGCATAACATACCGTATCATTTGTTGACGGTTGCTTCAAATTCTGATCGAGTGTAAATTCGACTGTCTCGTCTCCAATTTTCATCGTCAATTTACCAGCTCGAACGTGTACTACGACATCCGTTGTACTCTAAATGGTCGGCCTAGTATGATCGGTACCTTGGAATCTTCATCCATGTCTAAAACCACAAAATCCACCGGCACATAGAATCCGCCAATCTTGAGGGGTACGTCCTCTAGAATGCCATGCTGGATATTTGATGGATCGGTCCGCTAGTTGCAAGGCCATTCTCGTGGGCTTCAAGTCGCCTATTTCAACTTCTTGTAGATGGATAGCGGCATTAAACTCACGCTAGCTCCAAGATCACATAGCTCTCTATCATCTCGATGTTTCCCAACTTGCATGGTATAGAGAAACTCCCCGGATCAGACATCTTCGGGGGAAGTTCGTGCTTCGTAATCGCTGTGCTAATTTCGGTGCTTAACGCTACAGTCTCCTTTTCCACTACTCGCTTCTTTGTCAAAATATCCTTGAGGAACTTCGCATATGAGGGCATTTGAAGAATTGGCTCATGGAAGGGCATTGTGATCTCCATTTTCTTAAGCATTTCCGCAAACCTCCCGAACTGGCTGTCCTCATTAAATTTCTTTAAACGAGAAGGAAAAGGTATCGGGGGTACCTTAGGCGGAGGCGGGATGTAGGCTGGCTCTTTCTCTTGCTCTTGTTCCTTAGGGGTGTCTTCCTCTACCGCCTTGCCTTTTTCCTCTCTTGTAAGCCTTGGAGGCGCTACTTTCTCAACCATCGGGGGTGTAATCTCCGGAATTTGTTTTCCACTCCTTAGCTCGACTGCATTGATATGCTCACGGGGGTTCACCTCGTTCTTTACGGGAAGCATTCCTTGCTGTCTTGATGAGGAGGAAGATGCAAGTTGGGCCACTTGATTGTCCAAGATCTTCAAGTGAGCTTGTACTCCTTCCAATTGCTTTTTGAATGCAACTTGCTCATTTTCAATGCCCCCAATGGATACTCCTTGTGATTTTTGACCTTGGAGGATTTGAAATAGCATATCCTTGATGTCCGGGTCTTGGTCCTTGGGTTGCACTTGCTGTGGTCTATAGTTGGAATTCCCTTGATAACCTTGACTTCCTTGACCTTGTTGTTGATACTTCGGTTGAAAATCCAGAGGTCCTTGGTTGTTCCGTTGGAAAGCGGGTTGAGGATTTAGCGCATTCGACGTGTTCTTGTAGGAGAAATTGGGATGATTTCTCAATCCCGGGTTGTATAGGTTGGAGGATGAGTGTATTGGTTT
>NW_010972219.1:154586-164626 GCF_000463585.1 Tarenaya hassleriana
GAAGCGTTCTAGGGGCTGCTTGGGCTGGACCTCTTTGGGCATTGGCCCCTCTCAACAACTCTTCGGCCATTTCGGGCTGTTCTCTTCGTGCGTTGTTTTCTCTCAACATTTCTTCGGCCATTCCCCACTGTCTTTCCTGTCTCCGAGCGAAGCGTAGAGTCCTTTCTATTTCGGGGTCGAAGTCGAGTTGATCTCTACCGGTTGTGCTTCTTGTCATACACCGGAAGAGCTGCACACCAAAGAGGAGACAAAACAAACCGAAAGTGCTGTGAAACGGTTATGTCGCAAAGTAATCCAATCAAGAATCCAAGCAATGGTGATCTAGCAAAAATCTAGACTAACACGAAAACGCCTAGTCCCCGGCAACGGCGCCAAAAACTTGATGCGCACTCTTTAGTGTCGCTCGTTTTCTTCAGGGTGAGCGACCGCTCATATGCACGAGCGACCGCTCGTTCTTCTTTGCAAATTGAGACGACCGCCTTGTATACCGAGCGACCGCTCGTTCTCCGTATTAGCACAGAGCGACCGCCTGATTCTCCGAGCGACCGCCCGATTGCTTGGCTGTCACAACGAGCGACCGCTCGTTATAACGAGTGGGCTGCTCATTTTCTCTGAGCTATCCGGGACTTCTCGATTGCGCTCCTTTTCCGTGCCTCGTGCGCAAATATCCTCGTTCGATAATCCTGCAAGGGAAATGGAGGAAATAATCCTACCCATGACCGTCTAACGTCCTATTATGCCTAAGATATGAGAAAAATCAAAGTGTGTGACGTTAGAAAACCGGTGAAAAACCCGTGTGATCAGACGGTCCAGAAATACACGTGGACCGTCTGTTCCAGCAAGCCAGAACGGATGGGCTGCATACGTAGACCGTCCGGAACTTCGCATATGAGGGCATTTGAAGAATTGACGGACGGTCTGCCTTCTGTGGACCGTCGGGTCTGGACCTGGTGGACCATCGGGTTTAGCCATTTTGGTCCATCCGTTCCAGCCCCTTCCGTCTCGGTTTTTCCGTCGTTTTCTCGTGCGTTTTGTCCTTCCCTGCGTGTTTGACCCTGTAGGCTCATTCGATATAGCAGTATAACCCGAAATCTCTATTTCGGATATCCAAGTCATAGGCGGTCTCTAGCAAGACACTATGACTACCTATGTCGAATAGAGTTTGTTCGTGATCCTACAAACGCCAGTGATGATTCCGGCTGATGATCCTATTGTATCGCGATATCATATGTCGAACATAAGGCATGAATAAGCCACCTTATCTGATTCGACTGCTTTCTCATTCACTGAGTTCGACTGTCTGAAATAGACGACGCTTGTCTATAGTGCGGTCACACATTCCTACAGTCTCGCTCACACGAGGGGTCCATCGATATCTCTCTCTTTTACGAGAGGTACAAATCTCGTCTTGACTATCTACAATCCAGCACATGATTCGTTTCGTTTCTTACCTGATACTCTCCTTTATAGTCACCCTGTTACGCAGGACGTTTGACGTATTCAAAGCACGCAACTCCTCATGTTGGATTCCGTAGATATCTCAGGTCTAAGAATCCAATCATGGAACTGCCATATGAGATTAAAGTCATGACGCTAGTCCATGTGACAATCTCATGCGGGTCAATCCAGTATTCCGTTCTCCAACGAATACCTATGACTGTGATCGTATCCAATACCTATGATCATCTATATGATCATCAATCACACATCATACTAGTCTTAGTATATCATTATTCCTACAATGATACATGACTAAGGAGTTTAGTATTGTTCATAACAATACATGGATTTCACAACATATCTAGTATGCACAACATGTAATGAATCAAACACTTTCATAAAACTATAGAAAGTATCAATACATCAAATATATCCAAAGAAAGCTCGCAAACAGTACATCATAGAGCACTAAACCAACAGGAACATCACGGACAAACCGGGAACATTTGGAGTTGTTTCGGAGAAAACGTGAAGCTCATAAATGTTAGACATTGCAAGACTAATAACTTTCACTCTACAAGTCCAAATCTTACATTCTCTATATCATTGGAAAGATCTCTTCGATATCTACGCATAGACACCAAGATCACTCAAATCCGATATCAGAGCAGAAAGTAATGAGCGAATTTGTAAAACCCATCAAAACTGCTAAGTGACACGATCGTGTCACTTTCAGCCACACGATCGGGTCACTTACCAGGAAATATTCCGGATTTTGGCCCAGAAAAAGAAGGATTAACTAGGGGTAGCCCCCAAGGTCGAAAACATTCATATTTTTGATAAAAAAAACACACCCTAGAACACACAAAAAGAGGGAGATTATCAAGAGGCAAGAGATCGGAGTAGAAGACGAAGATTACGAAGCCGGGAAATCGATTGAGCATTCTTCCTTTCTTCTATTTTACGATATTTTGTTGTATTGATATGTAGATATTTGCCTAGGAATCATGATAGCGTTCGTTCATGCATTCAGAGTTTTAGACTATCGAATCGGGAGATTGGTAGGATTAAACTATGAAAGTGAGATTAGACTTGGAAGAGTTGATCTCTATCTTAGAGCTTGAATTCCCTGGATTGGATAGATAAACCACTAAGTTTGCATCTTTTGAAAGATTCTTACATGTAAAGCAATCCCGAAGCCTGCAGTGTTCATCATTCATAGTTTTAAAACCGTTTTATCGTTTGCTTCGTTACATTCTCACTCCTACATTATTTTCTCTGGATCTAGATTTGGATTTGGATTTGATTCCGTTGTTTATTTGTCCCTGTGTTCGACCCTAACTACTACAATCGATCCGTACACTTGCGGTATTTGTTGAGTCTAGGATATTATCACTTGATTCATATTTCTACACCTAGATTTGCGACATCAACCTCTTTGGGCATTGGCCCCTCTCAACAACTCTTCGACCATTTCGGGTTGATCTCTTCGGGTGTTGTCTCCTCTTAACAATTCTTCGGTCATTCCCCACTGTCTTTGCTGTTTCCGAGCGAAGCGTAGAGTTCTTTCTATTTCGGGATCGAAGACGAGTTGATCTCTACCGGTTGTGCTTTTTGTCATGCACCGGAAGAGCTGCGCACCAAAGAAACGAAACGGAACGAAAGTGATGCGAAATGGTTATGTCACAAAGTAATCCAAGCAAGAATCCAAGCAATGATGATCTAGCAAAAATCTAGACTAACACGAAAAACGCCTAGTCCTCGGCAACGGCGCCAAAAACTTGATGCGCACGCACCGAGTCTTATATTTAGTACTCGGTCTGCACTACTATCCGTAAGTATACGGTAGTTGTAGTATCGGGGTCAAACACGAGGACTAGGTTGTATTAGTCTATCCCTAGGCTAGATTGACGATCAAATAAGAATGTGATTTGTGATGGGTATCGGAGTGAAAGCTAGCAAATAAGATTTACGGTTTGTAAACGATGATTCAAGGCGTTGTTGGTTCGGGATCCCTCAATACTTGTATGGACGGTTGATGATGCTACAATATCTACGGGTTTATCTTCCAAAAGGGATTTCAAATACTTCATCTAGGGTTTATCTCTCCCGAGCTTAAACCCACTACCTAGAGAACCGATTTACCCATCTCCCAATGGTCTAAATGATCTCAAGATCCATTAATGTTCCCTATCATGAACCCTAAGCAAGCTAATCCATTTTCCAATGTGAATAACTCACTCATTTGATATTTGATTCCAAACAGCATCCCCATATCCCTATGATCAATGTGTTCTATTATCATATCAACTAGGGTTTCAACCAAGTCAATAGCATTAAGCACAAAATATCAGACCATGGAAGAAAAACTCATAAACATCATAGATTAAACATAGGTATCCATACAAAAGTGGGGATCCCTAACCCACAACAAAGTCACTACTCCATAACATGAGGTTCAAAACAGAAAGCAAAGTAGAGAAACATAGAAAATGAGAAAAAATGCTCAAGATGGTCTTCAATGGTGTCTTCTCCAAAATGCTTCTCTTGATCTCCAAATCTCTCTAAAACTCTTCTCCAAGGTGATTCTCTTCAAAAGTGTCGTGTCCCCCTTCTCTCTCCTCAATCACCTTTTTTTATGAAAGTGCAAAACTAGGTTTTTCTCCTCAAAATTCGGGCTTTTCCTTTTTGGGCTGGTTTTGATTTCAGACGGTCGTTCACTTTCTCTTTAGAACCGCTCATTTTCTCTTCAGGGTCGCTCATTTTCTCCCTGATGAGCGACCGCTTGATTTAACGAGCGACCACTCGTTCTCCTTTGTTGCATCGGGCGACCGCCTAGTTCAGTGAGCGACTGCTCACTATCTTTTCGACATATCGGGCGACCGCCCGGAATAATAGGCGGCCCGCGCATTTCCTCTGAGCTCCTCCGGTCTTCTCGGTTCCGATCCTTTTTCGCACCTGGTTCGCGAAAATTCTCGTCTAATCGTCCTGCAAGGAAAAAGAAAGGAAGACTCCTACCCTTGGCCATCTAACTTCCTAATATGCCTAAAATATGTAATGAGATGGGACTAATGACGTTAGAAAACCGGTGGAAAAACCCGTGTGATCATGCGACGTGATCCAGTCCGGATTCAGGTGGAATCGGTACAGATCCGACGTCTGTAAATCAGATTCTTCGTCCGGTCCATCGTTCAACGCTCGAGTAAGCTCCCGAATATCCTCCCAATTGCTGTATATGCCCTCATTCGATGCAAGGAGAGATATCTCTAGTGGATCTACGTCGCGAAACTGATTGAGAACTTCCTGAGCAAAATCTCATGCACATCGACATAACATGCATAATCGGTGGTGGATGGTTGTTTCATGTTGTGATCTAAGGTGAACTCAACAGTCTTGTCACCTATCTTCATCGTAAGACGACCAACACGAACATGAACCACCGCATTGGCCGTGTTTAAGAACGGTCGGCCTAAAATAATCGGTATCTTCGAATTTTCGTCCATGTCTAAGACAACAAAATAAACGGGAACATAATAATCCCAAACTTTCAATGGGATATCTTCGAGAATACCTGCAAGATACTTAACAGATTGATCCTTAATTGTAGTATCATACTCGTCGACTTTAAATCACCAATGTTGAGCTTCTTATAGATAGACAATAGTAGCAGACTCACACTAGCACCAAGATAACAAAATGCACAGTCAATCTCAATGTTTCCGATTTTGCAAGGAATCGAAAAGCTACCTGGATAATATCTCTTCCGTGGCAACTTGTGCTGTAGAATTGCGGCGCTCACTTTTGTACTCAAATCCACAGTCCCCATCCCAATCACCCTCTTCTTAGTCAAAATATCTTTCAAAAATTTCGTATAAGAGGGGATCTGAAGCATCGCCTCATAAAAATGCATTGTGACCTCTAACTTTCGAAGCATATCAGCAAATCTAGAAAACTATGTACCCTCAGCATCTTTCTTCAATCGAGAGGGGAAAGGAACGGGTGGTACCTTAGGTGGAGGAGCGACATATGGAAGCTCGGCTTCCTCAGCATTCACCTGAGGTGCCTCGGTATCAATAGCTTTCCCTTTCTCCAAAACGATGGATCTAGAGGTCGTTCCTTTTTCTATGGTCAGAGGGACTGTATAGGCTGATTCTCTTCAGTTATGAGTTGAATAACATTGACGTGTTCTCGTGGATTTGGTTCGGACTTTCCAGGAAGCGTTCCTTGCTGCCTAGAAGGTTGTGATGCAAGTTGCGCAATCTGCATGTTCACTAGCTTCAGATGAGCCTCAACCCCGTCTAATCTCTTCTCAAAATTGTCCTGCTTATTCCTCATGTCCTGTATCTCATTCTTCAACTCAGAGAAGGAATTCTTATGATCATACATGAATTGAGCGATCATCGATTTAATATCTGAATCGTCGCTCATAGAAGATTGTTGCGCTTTGTAACCCAAACTCCTTTCACCAAAAACATGTTTATTCTTTTTCGTAGAGGTGGTCAACAGACCTCTCAAAAGATACTAACTATTCCTGAGGATGCTTGATCGGGGAACTAGCGATAAAACAGGGAAAGTCAGGCTTCTTTCTGTCTAGCACGCTTCTCTTGCCTCTAGGAATATCTCTAATTTTGGCCTTGATATCTCATTTGATTATACCCTGGGGGACCCTGAGGATTTCTATGAACGCTCTGCTGCTTAATGAATTCAAAGCCCCATTCGGATTACCATAAGAGAAACCGGGATGGTTACGGTTGTTCGGGTTGTAGAGGTTGGACGGATCCTGATACTGATTTCTTCCGAAGAAGTCTACCTTCTCAACCTCTTCATCTGATGGAGTCGGATTGACTAAGAACATCCCTGGTTGGCTTTTCTGTGCGCTCCAAATACCCCCAACTCCCAATTGGAAACAAGACTGCTTTTAGCACTGCAGATTCTCCTGTATCTACTCGTGTTGTGGACCGTCTATTGATATCCCCTATTATCCCTCTTGCCTTAGCCATCTTCGCAATTTGAATCTCCAGGGTGTCAAAGAGAATATCATAAACGCTCTCTCCACAAGCTGCACTGATAAGATATAGTTGGAGTGCAAATGGGGGTTTAGAGTGGGTTGGTTGTCCGAGTTTGATGTCGCAAATCTAGGTGAATAAATTTCGATCAAGTGATAAATTCCTACACTCAACAAATTCCGCAAGTGAACAGATCATGTGTAGCAACTAGGGTCGAACAAGGGACAAGTAAACAACTGAATCAGGTTCCAATCCAAATCAAGATCTAGAAAAAATATGAGAGAGTGATGAAACGTAGCAAAGCAATTAACTAAAACGGTTGTAAACAATCAAGTGATATGGTGCGCACGCACCGAGTCTTATATTTAATACCCGATTCGTACCACTATCCGCAAGTATACGGTAGTTGTAGTACCGCGGTCGAACACGAGGACTAGGATGTATTAGTCTATCTCTAAGCTAGATTAGGTGGTCAAGTAAAAATGTGGTTTATGGTAAGGGTCGGAATACAAGAAAGCAAGTAAAATTAACGGTTTGTAAAACGATGGTTTGAGGCGTTGTAGGTTCGGGATCCCTCAAGAATCGCATGGATGGTTAATGATGCTACAATGTCTATGGGTTATCCTCCATATGGGGGTTTCAAGCACTTCTTCTAGAGTTTGTCTCTCCCAAGCTTAAACTCACTACCTAGAGGATCGATTCACCCATCTCCCGATGATCTAAATGATCTCTAGATGCATTAGTGTACCCTATCATGAACCCTAAGCAAGTTAAGCCATCTCCCAATGTGAATAACTCACTCATTTGACATTTGGTTCCAAACATCATTCCCATATCCCTATGATCAATGTGTTCTACAATCATATCAATTAGGGTATCAACCAAATCAATAGCATTAAGCACAAAACATCAAACCCATGGAAGAAACTCAAAGACATCATAGATAAAGCATAGGTATCCATACAAAAGTGGGGATCCCTCACCCACAACAAAGTCACTACTCCATAACTAGGGTTTCAAAACAGAAAGCAAAATGAAGAAACATGGAAAAGGAGAAGAAATGCTCAAGATGGTCTTCAATGGTGGTCCTCTTCTTCTCCTAGCCTCCTTGATCTCCAAAATCCCTCTTTTCTTCCTCTCCAAGGTGATTTTTGCCCCAAAGTGTGTAGTCCCCTCTCTCTCTCCTCCAACTCCCCTTTTTGTCAAAGTTCAGAATTAGGTTTTCTCCTCAAAACACGGGCTTTTCCTTTTTGGGCCGATTTTGATTTCGGGCGGTCGCTCATTTTTCAGGCGGGTCGCTCATTTTTCTTCCGGTCGCCCATTTTTCGGGCGGGTCGCTCATTTTCCTCTGACACGCGAAAAAGTGAGCGACCGCTCATAAAATGAGCGACCGCTCACAAAACGGGCGACCGCCCATAAAATGGGCGACCGCTCACAAAACGGGCGACCGCCCATAAAATGGGCGGGTCGCTCGTTTTGTCTGAGCTCCCCGAGCATTCTCGAATTCTTGTTCTTCCGTGTCCGCTTCGTGAGGATTCATCGTGGAGTCTTCCTGCAAGGAAAAACAAGCAAAACAACCTACCCATGGCCATCTAACGTCCTACAATGCCTAGAATGTGAGAAGAATTGTGATGCATGACGTTATAAAACCGGTGAAAAATCCGTGTGATCATGATAAATTTCTAGACTCAACAAATTTCGCAAGTGTACGGATCGTGTGTATTGTGTAGCAACTACGGTTGAACACAGAGACAAGTAAACAACTGAATCAGGTTCCAATCCAAATCAAGATCTAGAGAAAATATGAGAGTGTGATGAAACGTAGCAAAATAATTAACTAAAACGGTTGTAAACAATCAATGGAAAATACTACAGGCTTCGGGATTGCTTTATATGAAAGGATCTTTCAGAAGATGTAGACTCTGTGGTTTATCTATCCGATTCAGGGAATTCGAGCTCTAAAGTAGAGATTAACCCTCTCGACTCTAACCTCACTATCCAGGCTTTATCCTACTAATCTCTCGATTTAATAGTCTAAACCCTGGATGCATGAACGAACGCTATCATAATCCCTAGGCAAATATCCATCTCTCGATGCAATACATGTTCTATTTATTGAATTATTTCCATATTAAAATCTCATATCTCTATGCGAATTAAAACCCTAAATTTATTCAATCAAGCGGCCAACAAGATCAAACGCATTAATAACAATTCAATAAACTGGCTGGAATAAATAAATCCACAAGGTCCGGAATTAAAAACCAAAGATTCCTACATAGCAAATCTCTAATCTACAGCAAGGGAACTACTTGCTAAACATCGAGACGATAGAGTTCATATCAATAATACAAAACATCGTAAAATAGAAGGAAAGAGGAACGCTTAGTCGATTTCTAGGCTCTGTGATCTCCGTCTTCTACTCCAATCTCTTGCCTCGTAGAAAACTGCGTTCCTAGCCAAGACTTTACGTCTTGCAAGGTAGGAACGTCATTCCCTATTAGGAGAATGTCATCCACGTACAACACTAGAAAAACTACTGTGCTCCCACTGACCTTCTTATAAACACATGGCTCATCTTCGTTCTGTGAGAAATCAAACCTTTTGATTGTCTCATCAAATCGAAGATTCCAGTTTCTCGAAGCCTGCTTCAGTCCATAAATGGACATCTGAAGCTTGCACACCTTCTCCGGGTTCCTTGGATCGACAAAACCTTCGAGTTGTGTCATGTACACATCCTCGGTCAAGTTCCCATTAAGGAACGCGGTCTTGACATCCATTTGTCATATCTCATAGTCGTAATATGCGGCTATGGCAAGCAGGATCCTGATGGACTTCAGCATAACTACAGGCGAAAAGGTCTCATCATAGTCAATACACTGAATCTGACGAAATCCTTTCGCCACAAGTCGTACCTTATACGTGTGCATGTTGTCATCCATGTCGGTCTTCTTCTTGAAGATCCACTTGCATCCGATGGGTTTTATCCCTTCAGATGCATCAACCAGAGTCCATACTTGGTTGTTTGACATGGATTGCATCTCGGACTTCATAGCCTCGCGCCATTTCTCGGAGTCGGGACTCGCCATAGCCTCTGGGTATGTGGAAGGCTCATCATGTTCTAATAACATGAGCTCCTCATTCCTAGTCACGAGAAATCAGTATATCATAGGCTCTTGGCGAAACCTGCCTGATCTCCGAGGTTCACTAGTCGAAGGTTGAGTCACAACCGGCAGTGAAACAGGTTGAACGTCTTCAACTTGTTCACTCGGCTCAGCATCTATTGTTGCTCTTGAACTTTCTCAAGTTCGATCCTACTCCCACTGACTCTTTTGGAAACGAATTCTCGCTCCGAAGTCGCATTCCTGGCAATGAACACCATGTTCTCTGCTGGAATGTAGAAGTAGTAACCCTTAGTTTCCTTAGGGTAGCCTACAAATAAACACTTATCAGATTTGGAGGATAACTTATCAGTCATCTGACGCTTCATGTAAGCGTCGCAACCCCAAATTCTGACAAACGACAACGTGGGGCGCTTCCCCGTCCATATCTCATATGGCGTCGTTTCAGCCGCCTTCGTTGGACTCCTGTTCA
>NW_010972219.1:164636-186389 GCF_000463585.1 Tarenaya hassleriana
CTCTAAAGCATAGCCCCAAAAGGACTTCGGAAGATCTGTCTGATTCATCATCGACCGAACCATGTCTAACAGTGTTCAGTTCCTCCGTTCAAACACGCCATTCCACTGTGGCATTCCAGGAGGAGTTAATTGTGATACAATACCACAATCAACCAGATAGTCAGAGAACTCTTGACTCATATACTCGCCACCATGATGTGATCGAAGTGTTTTGATCGTCTTGCCAAGCTGGTTCTGTAATTCATTTCTGAAAGCTTTGAACAATTCAAGTGTTTCAGACTTATGTCTCATCAAATAGACATAACCGTATCGATTGAAATCATCAGTGAACGTAACGAAATACAGATAACCTCCTCTAGCTGGACAGCTCATTGGTCCGCATACATCACTATGTATGAGAGCCAATAACTCCGTCCCTCTCTGTCCTTTTCCCTTAAAAGGATGCTTCGTCATCTTGCCCATTAAACAAGACTCGCAAGATTCAAGAGACTCCAAGTCAAATGAATCCAGAAGACCTTCATGATGAAGCTTCTGAATGCATTCCTCGTTTATATGGCCTAGACGACAATGCCAGAGGAATGTCGGGTTTAAGTCGTTTGGCTTAAACCGTTTAGTACTCATGTTATAGATGGACGATGTCGAGTTCGAAGGCTGATCATTCAAGACGTATAAATCATTAACTAGATAACCATTACCATAGTAAATATCGTCTCGATAAATCATCAAACTCGAGTTCTCAATCACAAATCGAAAACCATCTAAATCAAGACAAGAAATAGAAATAATGTTTTTGCTAATCGCAGGAACATAGTAACAATTACTAAGCTCTAAAACAAGTCCAGAAGGAAGATGCAAATCATAAACCCCAACACACAATGCAGCAACTCTTGCTCCATTTCCGACGCGCAGATCTGCTTCTCCCTTAGCCAGCATCCTACTTCTTCTTAGTCCCTGCACATTTCCACAAATGTGTGAGGCACTTCCGGTATCCAATACCCACGAAGATGTAGTACAGATGTTAGCTTCTATAACATGAATACCTGAGGCAGAAGCTTCACCAAGCTTCTTATCCTTCAGATCCTCCAAGTAAAGGTGACAATTGCGCTTCCAGTGTCTAGACACTCCGCAGTAATGACAGTCACCCTTATCGGGTTTAGGCTTAGACGTAGAGGCAACTTTTGCCTTTTCGCCGCCTTCTTTTTGGCTTTACCCCGCCGCTTCTTGTTGGAATTGTTCTCAACAGCAAGCACAGTCTTGGGCACCACGATATCCTGCTCGGCCGATTTCAGCATCCCATGCAGTTCGGCTAAGCTCTTAGTCATCCCGTGCATATGGTACTACATTACGAACTGGTTATAGTCCACGGGCAATGACATCAGGATCAAGTCCACGACCAAATCTCCATCGGGCTTCACTCCCATACGCTCAAGTTCCTCAACATGAGCTCGCATGTTGAGGACGTGGGTGTTGACAGAACTGCCTCTCGGCATATCCGTCTTCACTAGAGCTTTTAGCGTCTTGTACTTTTCAGTACGCGCTAGCTCCTGAAACATGGTCTTGAGCTGGCCTCTGCAGATTCGGGGCCATGCTTCCCAACATGAGACAGGAGATCTCAATGTCATCAGTCTGATGCTTCAACCAAGCATCCCTGAGGGCTCTCGTGGCATTAGCCGCAGGCTCTGGTGGTAGAGCCCCTTCCAGGACGTACGACTTCTTATCGTGCTTGAGAACTATTCTCAAGTTACGATACCAGTCCAAGAAGTTCATCCCGGTCAGCTTATCCTTCTCAAGGATAGATCGCATTGTCAAACTCGATACGCTACCGGTTGATGCTATGTCCTATAGAAAAAGACAAAAACAGAACGAACAAAAACAAAATGCAGATTCTATCAATGATCTACTACCAGCTAGTCTATCATCAATCAACGACAACATAGATATACATACAAGCTATATTCCCATACAGAAAAATAACCCTACAATGATTTTCTATATGGGACTAAGATCCGTATTTCACATAAGAATGAGTTGTTACACTCAACCTTACGCTATTTAGGTAGACATCTAATGTCAATCGCATTCAATGTGACTATGATATCAAATATCATTGCATACTCGTCTCATCTGTACCGTTAAGTCTCAAGTCAAACTCGACAACTTAACCTAAAGTAAACCATATTCAAGCCGTGGGAACCACGATTTCCCACCCTGCCTCACAAAGATAATCCGACACGCTCTGCTTTGGCATGACCCGTGTTACGGACGATCGATGCCTGGACAAGTGCTCTAATAATGGAAGGTACAGGCTTAGCATTACATAAAAAGGGATTTTCGAAACCACACTTAGATCAATCATCTACTTTCAAGCTATGAGAACCATCATTTCTCCATCTTGCCTCACCAAGATAGCACGGCACACCCACCTTTGGCATGGCCCATGACACGTACGATCGAGGCCTTGACAAGTGCTTTACTCGTAGAGCTCCTATAACTAACCGGTTTCTGTGCAACGATTGTACAAATCAAATCAAGGATCAATCTTTGTTCCTTGATCAGATGTATTACATAATCCGAATAGACCATCCATTCGATTATGTAATCCCAATCCCGAAGCTCCCACTCAATCAAGCATATCTAATATCTTGATTAATTTGCATGCATTCATTCACTATGACTATCCAAATGAACGAATCATGCTATTCTGAATCACAGTTGATCGGGTTAAGCAACGATTGCTCAAACCAGATGTCGAAACGAAAAACCAAATTTTTTTGTCTTACCTCGGGACGTGGACCGATCGGTCCAGACTCTGGACCAATCGGTCTACGCAATCCGGTCTGATCGGTCTGGAACGGTCCAGACCTTTCGGTCCGAGCCTCCAGACCGTTTGGTCTTGGCCTAGACCGATTGGTCCACACTTGGACCAGTCGGTCCAGACCCGTCGGTCCAACCAACACCGAGAAACCCTAGACCGATCGGTCCAGGCAAAAACGTGATCAGATCTCGTTTTCGTCATTTCTGCCCCGTTTCAGACCCGAATTCGACCCGGTTTTCGCCTGCGAACTCAGAATTCGAACCTCTTGCACACTATGCAACCATGAACAACAAATCTACTCTAGATCCACAATCAAATCATGAATAGCATCAAAGCAAACACGGATTCAAACGATTCAAATCCTATAACGTACGTGATCGGGTTCTAACAAAATCATACAGAGGAACCAGGCTCTGATACCACTGATGGAATTCCTGGAATCTCTAGAGCGAATCTAATTCCTAAGAGACCGGTTCTAGGGTTTGTGCAGCGGATGTAAAACAAAAATTTTGATGAAACCCTAAAACCTATCATGCATGATCTTGTAGAAACGTTAGAACGCTTACCTCAATCGATCTGGGGTCTGTATCAATTGATGTGTTCGTCCGATCATTGTAGGCAGGAAGAATACCTCGCCCTCTACACGTATCCACACGGCAAAAAGGATTCCAACGGTTGTAACTTGTCTGCTAGGACTGAAGAACGCTTTTTTCTTTGCGCAAGGGTTTCAGGGATTAATCTCGTAGGTTTTCCACTCACAAAACCTCTCAATAGGGTTTGAAAATCGTGCCAAAGAGATTGGGAGGCGTTCCCCAAAGTTCCTTAACCTTAAAACCCTAATTTGGGCGAGTTAATGAAATCCCGATGTCTGGACCGATCGGTCCAGGTCTGGACCGATCGGTCTGGAGCTTATTACGTGTGGACCGATCGGTCTGGAATATTTTCCGAACCGAGCAACTTTTGCACGGTACCTCTGGACCGATCGATCTGAGCTGGCTGGACCGATCGGTCTAGACCTTCTGGACCGGTTGGTCTGGCCTCCGCTACACCAGGAAATTCTCGTCTTTTCTCGCGCATTTGTCCTTTCCTGTGTGTGTGACCCTGTAGGCTCATCCGATATAGCAGTATAACCCGAAATCTCTATTTCGGTTATACAAGTCATAGGCGGTCTCTAGCAAGACACTATAACTACCTATCTCGAATAGAGTTTGTTCGTGATCTTACGAACGCCAGTGATGATTCCGTTTGTTGATCCTTTTGTATCACGATATCATATGTCGAACATAAGGCATGGACAAACCACCTTATCTGATTCGACTGCTTTCTCGTTCACTGAGTTCGACTGTGTGAAATAGACGACATTCGTCTATAGTGCGGCCACACATTTCTACAGTCTCACTCACACGAGGGGCCCAACGATATCTCTCTCTTTTACGAGAGGTATAAATCCCGTCTTGACTATCTACAATCTAGCACATGATTCGTTTCGTACCTGATACACGCTTTATAGACCTCCTGTTACGCAGGACAATTGACGTATTCAAAGTACGCAACTCCTCATGTTGGATTCCGTAGATATCTCAGGTCTTAGGATCCAATCATGGAATCGTCATATGAGATTCAAGTCATGACGCAAGTCCATGTGACAATCTCATGCGGGTCAGTCCAGTATTCCGTTCTCCAACGAATACCTATGATTGTGATCGTATCCAATACCTATGATCATCTCTATGATCATCAATCACACATCATACTAGTCTTATTACTTCATTATTCCCACAATGACATATGACTAGGGAGTTTAGTACTGTTCATAACAATACATGGATTTCATAACATATTTAAGTATGCAAAACATGTAATGAATAAAACACTCATTCATAAAACATAGAAAGTATCAATACGTCAAATGTATCTTAATAAAGCTCGCATAACAATACATCATAGAGCACTAAACCAACAATAACTACCCGAGCACAGTCGTTATAGTTATCCTATTACGGATAATGTTTGACTGAGTCAGAGTACATTACTCCTCATGTCGGATACATATAGATATCTCCGGTTTAAGGATCCAGTAACGAACCATCACATGAGATTCAAGTCATGACTCAGGTCCATGTGACAATCTCATGCGGGTCATCCAGTCACTTGTTCCAAACAAGTACCCATGATCGTCATCTATATCTAATAATCATGATCATCATAATGATCATCTATCACGTCTCATGCTAGTCTTAGCTCATCATCATTCCCACGATGAGATCAATTAGGGAATTTAGAATTATTTCTATAAATAATTCATGGATTTCATCGTAGAACAAATATCCAAATCGTATAATGAAAATTTTCATTCATTCCACAAATGAATTAATTACAAAAGTCTCATAAATAGATTAACTAGAGCATTACAATCTTCACTCTCATTATCCTAATTCCAAGGATAACATCTGCATCTCCTAGATCTTTCATCGAAAACTTCGATGACAAGAAATCTTTTGTTTTCTTGACTTGCTCTAATTTCGTACCGAATATGAGCATGTCATCCACGTATAAGCAAATAATAACCCCATGACCCATTCTCGTCAAACCTGCTACATACACATTTGTCCGATTAATTCAGACGGAACCCGTTAGCCAATACCACCTCATCAAATTTTTAATGCCATTGTTTGGGTGCTTGTTTCAACATGTACAATGATTTGACTAACTTGCACACTTTATGTGCTAGTCCCGATAAGGTGAAACCTTTCGATTACTTCATATACACCTCCTCTTCAAGATCACCTTTTAGGAATGCCATCTTTACATCAATTTGATGAATTACATGTAGCTATTATAGCTACCGGTGCATACCTATCGAAGAAATCAATACTTTATTTTTGTTTAAAGCCTTGAACTACTAGACGAGCCTTGAACTTATCGATAGTTTCATCAACTCTTATCTTCTTTTTGAAGATCCATTTGGAACCAATAGGTTTACACCCTGGAGGAGGATCTATTAAGATCCATGTGTTGTTATTCATGATGGAATCTATCTCATCATTTATTGCTTCTTTCCAGGAAACAACATCTCATGATTTCATCGCTTCATCGAACGTTCTAGGATCTTCCTCAATATTATAGACGTAAGCAAGTTGAGTCACTACCGACTCGTTTGTACCTTCCACTAAGCACATCTGAAAGTCCGGACCAAATGATTTTTCTTTCCTTTTACGTTTACCTCTACGAGGTTCACGTTGTCTGTTATCTTGATCGATTGCTCGCCTAATCAAACTAAGTACAAAAATAGGTGGTTTATCTAACGAAGAAAATCAACTTTCGTCGAACAATGCATCTCTCGCCTCAATAACCGTGTGAACGACAATTTAGTCATTTGGTTCTATGACATAGAACCTATAAGCTTTGCTATGTAAAGCATTGCCTATGAAGATACATTCTACTCCTTGATCACCCAAAGTTTTTCTCTTTGGTTCTGGGACTCTTACAATTGTCCGACAACCCCAAATCCGAAAATAATTCAGATTTGGTTTTCTCTTGTACCATAGTTCATATGAGGTAACCTTGTTCCTTTTCGATGGAACTTTAAAATGTAACAAGCCGTTAACATGGCTTCACTCCAAAATCCCTCGCTTAACCCCGAGTATGAAAGCATAGAATTAACCATTTCTTTCAAGACCCTATTTTTTCTTTCCGCTACATCGTTTTTTTGCGGTGTATGGTGCGGTGGTCTCATGAATCACTCCTACAGATTGAAATTATGTTGGATCATAGTATTCCCCTCCCCTATCGGTCCTAAACTTCTTGAGCTTAACCCCGAGTTGTAACTCAACTTCAGATTTGTATGCCCTAAACCTATCTAGAGCTTCATCTTTAGCATGCAACAAAAATACATAGCAATAACGTGTGAAGTCTTCTATAAAAGTCACTACATATTTTTTGTTACCTAGAGACGGAGTTCCATGCAAATGACATAAGTCACTATGAACTAACTCTAAAAGTTCCGAACTCCGTTCTACGCTAGCAAACGAATTACGAGTTATTTTCGTTTTCATGCAAGTTATACACTTACCTTCGTTTATGGCACATGGTGGAATTAAGTACATCTTTGACATAAGTTTTATCCGTTTATGGTGAACATGTGTCCTAGTCTAGTATGCCATAATGTAGAAACATTTGAATCAACAACAGACAAAGAAGAAGTGCAAACTTTATAGATACTTAGTTTAAACATATCATTACATAGATAACTTTGTCCCAGAAACACTCCTCATGTAGAGAGGATAAACTTATAAGTCTCAAAGACCATCTTGTAGCCAAATCGATTAAGTACACAACCCGACACTAGATTTCTCCTTACATCTGGAGTAGAAAGAACTTTCCTAAGGATTAGTGTCTTTTCGGATGTAAGCAACAACTCCACTTACCCTTTTCCTTGGACATTGACCATCAAGTTATTACCCATGTAAAGTACGCTTCCATCTTCTACGACCTCTAGAGTCTTGAAGAGTCCACGGTCTTTACAAATGTATCGAGTTGCTCCCGAATCAATCCACCACGATTGGTCACCCTCCTGTACATGATTTAACTCGTAAATCTTAGCAACAAAATTCATATCCGAATTTGTCAAGTAACAATTATTGTTACCTTGAGTGGATTGGTCAAGGGCTTTGTTTCCTTGACCATGAGCGCTCTTCTTCTCGTGTTCATTCTTCCACGAGTAGCAATCCCGTTTGAAGTGTCCCGGTTTATTGCAAAACCAACAAGTCGCACTCGACTTTGACTTCTTCTTATAATTGCCTTGAAGAGTTTCTTTCCTTGTCTTTTGGCTCCGCGTTTCTCATTCTCTACAACATTCACTACAGTAGGAGGAGAAGCGCCTTTCCCATCTTGCACCCGGAGATCCTCCTCGATGTGAAGATGTGTTTCCAACTGTTCAAGAGACATATCATCTTTTTTGTATTTCAGGGAACGCTTGACATCCTTCTAACTTGGTGGAAGTTTGTCAACAATGGATGAAACTTTGATGACTTCATCCATCTGCAGTTTGTTTGTGTGAATTGACTCAAAATTCTTTGTATTTCATGGAATTGTTCCATGACCGGTCTCGAGTCCACCATCTTGTAAGAGTTAAAACTACTTACAAGAAATCTCTTGCTAGAGGCATCATCAAAGATGTATTTAGCCTCCAACGAGTCCCTGATGTCGTAAATCTAGGTGTATAAATTCGTTCAAGTAATAATATCATAGACTCAACAAATACCGCAAGTATACGGATCGTGTGTAGTAGCTAGCGTTGAACACATGGACAAAAGTAGACAAAGAAATCAAATCTCAATCCAAATCTAGATCCAAAGAAAATAATATGAGTCTGAAAGTGTAGCTAAACGAACAATAAAAACGATTATAACTATGAATGATGAAGACTGTAGGCTTCGGGATTGCTTTGCATGTACGGATCCTTTCTAAAGATGCAAAATATATGGTTTATAAATCCAATTCAGGGAATTCAAGCTATAAAGTAGAGATTAACCCTCTTGAGTCTAACCTCATTATCCAGGCTTTATCCTACTAATCTCTCGATTCAATAGTCTAAAATCCTGGATGCATGAACGAACGCTATCATAATCTCTAGGCAAATATCCATCTCTCGATGTAATACTTATTCCATTTATTGAATTATTTCCAGGTTAGAATCCCATATGTCTTTGAGAATTAAAACCCTAAGTTCATTTAATCAAGCGACCAACAACATCAAACACATTAAGAACAATTCAATAAACTGAATAGAATAAATAAATTCATAAAGTCTGGAATTAAAAACCAAAGATCCCTACATAGCAAATCCCTAACCTACAGCAGATGAACTACTCGCTAAACATCGAGACGTCAGGGTTCATATCAATAATAAAAAACATCATAAAATAGAATAGGGAAGAATGCTTAGTCGATTTTCCGGCTTCGTAATCTTCATCTAGTACTCCCATCTCTTACCTCCTGATAATCTCTCCCTCGTGTTGTGTGCTCTAGGGTGTATTTTCTGGGTAAAATCTGAATGAATTCGACCTTGGAGGCTAACCCTAGTTATTTCCTCTTTCTTTTGTGCACATTTGGAAGATTTTCGGATTTTAAGTGACCCGATCGTGTCTGCACAAGTGGCCACCGGATCGTGGAATTTTTTCGCCTTGAACAGGGTAACCTGACTGTTCGAGAGTATGAAGTGGAATTCAACTGGTTGTTAAAGTATGAAGGTCACCTAGTGCCAACCGAGGAATACAAGATCCAGAAATTCATTGCTGGGTTACGTCCTTCTCTTAGGAGGAGAATCGAGTGCCATGAGTAACCTACGTTGAGTCGGTACATCAACCAACTTGACAAGGTGGAACGGAGTGAGAAGGAGAAGATGGACACTAATATACAAGACCGTGGTCCATACAGGAGAGTGTCGATCAACCATCCCTCGGTGAAGATTGGGCAGACGAGTCAACCCCGCGACAAGGGGAAGACTCCAGCGTTTCGCCCCACGACACCGGCCCAACCACTACAGTATAGGAGGCGATGTGCTAAGTGTGGTCGAGACCATACCGGACCCTGTGGAAACACCATGACATGATACCGTTGCGGTCAACCGAGGCATTTTGCTGCTAGATGCACTGCGAACATAGCTCCCCAACCCAACAACAAGCCACCGCGTCCAGCACAGAGGAGATCGGGTGTTGCTCCGAGAGTTTATGCTCTCACAGCTGAGGAAGATGTCCAGGAGGAACTATACACAGTGGAGGAGCCGTTTGCTGCAGAGTCGTTGACCACCTATGAGGTCACTAATGAAGATGATATGGAGGAGGTTGACGTTGCCGCCATCACAGGTACTATTTGCATACATGATGTTGCATGTACCATATTGTTTGACACAGGAGCTACACATAGCTTCTTGAGTGAGAGAAAGGCAGGAGAGTTGTTGATCATGGAGATCGATACGACTACCCATTTCATGGTGTGTACGCCTGCGGGACAGACTCTTCCGGTACAGGGGATTTTGCATTGCATACCCTTGGCTACCTGTGGGAGGTTGTTGACTGCAGATCTTATCATCGTACCTATACGGGGTTACGACTTAATACTGGGAATAGATTGGTTGTCGAAGCATAAAGCCTAGATTAACTGTCGCCAATGAACTATTTGGTTCACTGAAGAGAGCGGAGGATTTGAGTTCATTGGAAACTGGTCACGAAAAGTGTATCCAATTATATCAGCTCTGAAGGCTAACAGGATGATCGAGAAAGGGAATGAAGCCTTCCTGGTTGTAATCACAGCAACCGAAAAGCAGAAGCAAAGCTGGAAGACACTGTTGTGGTTCGGGAATTCCCCGATGTGTTTCCTGATGAACTACCCGGACTACCACCAGAACGGGAGGTAGATTTCTCCATTGAGATTGAGCCAGAAACAAAGCCAATATCTAAGACTCCTTATCGGATGGCTCCGACCGAGATGGAAGAACTGAAAAAGCAGCTGAACGAACTAATGGAGACAAGATTTATCCGACCGAGTGTATCACCGTGGGGAGCTCCGGTGTTATTTGTGAAGAAGAAGGATGGTAGTATGCGACTCTGCATTGACTACCGAGGACTTAATCAAGTGACCATCAAGAATCGATATCCATTGTCGAGGATTGACGAGTTGCTTGACCAGTTGCAAGGAGTGAAATGGTTTTCAAAGATCGATTTGCGCTCTGGGTATTACCAGATCCGAGTAAAGGATGGGGATATTCAAAAAACTGCCTTTCGAACGAGGTACGACCACTTTGAATTTGTGGTCATGCCATTTGGATTAACGAATGCTCCAGCGGTTTTCATGAAGCTAATGCACCGCATATTCATGGAGTACCTTGATGATTTCGTCATAATCTTTGTTGACGATCTCTTGATATATTCATCGGACCAGAAAACTCATGAAGAACACTTGCAAAAGATCTTATGGAGATTGCGGGATAATCAGTTGTACGCCAAATTCAGCAAGTGTGGTTTTTGGTTGCAAAAAATTGGATTCCTTGGTCACGTGGTTTCTGCACAAGGGATCCAGGTTGATCCGGCAAAGATCGAGGCAGTAATGGATTGGAAGACGGCCACCAATGCGACTGAAATTCGAAGTTTCTTGGGTTTAGCAGGCTACTATCGTCGTTTCGTCGAGGGATTCGCTAAACTGGCAAAGCCAATGACGAAGTTGACAGGAAAGAATATACGCTTTGAATGGATGGAGGATTGTGAGAGGAGTTTCATGGAACTCAAGAAGAGGTTGACAACTGCACCTATTTTGGTGTTACCGCGTCCAGGTATTCCGTATGACGTATATACGGATGCGTCGAGGCATGGATTGGGATGTGTGTTGATGCAAGAGGGACATGTGATAGCATATGCATCCAGACAGTTGAAAAGACACGAGGAGAACTATCCAACTCATGATCTGGAACTAGCCGCGATAATCCACGCTCTGAAAATTTGGAGATCCTATCTTTATGGTGAGAAAGTTAAACTCAGCACCGACCATAAGAGTTTAACCCATGTCATCTCGTAGAAAGATTTGAACTGATGGCCGATTATGACTTAGAAATTTCTTACCATCCGGGTAAAGCAAATGTTGTAGCCGATGCATTGAGCCGAAAGAAGATATTGTCTGCTATCAAAGTATTCTCCTCATCACAGGAGAATATAGCAGAGTTGTCGGCTATACTGGATCATTTGACGGTTGCAGAGGGTGAACAGTTCCCAGATCTGAGAACACGAGTAATTTCAGAGCAGTGCAATGACCCAAAACTCATGAAGTACATACAGGAGATTGAACAATATGGCGAGAAAGGGTATCAGTTGGATGACGCACATGCATTGAGACTGCATAACCAGCTTTGTGTACCGGATAACGATGAGTTGAGACAGAAAATCTTGCAAGAAGCTCATCAGTCCAGGTTAGCGATTCATCTAGAAGCTAGCAAGATATATCGAGGTTTGTGACAGTGGTATACTTGGCCCGACATCAAGAAAGATGTCGCAGATTTTGTTGCATGATGTCTGACGTGTCAGCAAGTGAAGGCCGAACGACAAATGCCTGGAGGAAAGTTGCAACCATTAGAAATTCCGGAGTGGAAGTGGGACTCTATAGCCATGGATTTCGTAGTTGGATTGCCAACAACTCCGACGAAGAAGAATGCAATTTGGGTGATTGTGGACCGATTAACCAAAACGACACATTTCATACCAATCCAACAAGAGTACACAGTTGAGAGATTGACACAGATCTATGTAGATGAGATCGTCCGATTACATGGAGTACCGAGTGAATTTATCTCTGACAGAGATCCTCGCTTTACTTCACGACTGTGGAATGCTATATAGGATGCGTTGGAAACGAAGCTGAAGATGAGTACTGCATGTCACCCGCAGACGGACGGACAGTCGGAACAGACTATCCAAACGCTCAAAGATATGTTGAGAGCATGTATATTGGATTGGGGAATTCCGTGGGATCGACACCTGATGTTGTGCAAATTTGCATACAACAACAGTTTTCATGCTAGCCTCGGTATGCCACCTTACTAGGCACTGTATGGGCGGCCTTATAAGACACCACTTTGTTGGACGTTAATCGGAGAACGACGGAAATTTGGTCCTGAAATTGTGGAGGAGACGACTGAGGTTATTAGAAATATCAAAGTTAACCTGAAAGTCGCTCAAGATCGTCAGAAGTCTTATGCAGATAAAAGAAGGTGGGATTTCCAACTAGAAGTGGGCGATCAAGTATTCCTTCGAGTATAGGCGATTCGAGGTCATGCAAGGTTCGGGAAAACGAGGAAGCTCAAACCTCGTTATATTAGGCCATATCCAATAATTGGAAAAGTAGGAGCAGTGGCGTACTGAGTGGAATTACCGGCAGAACTCGGCAATATACATGATGTATTCCACGTGTCCATGTTACGGAAATACGTGGCAGATTCTTCCCACGTTTTACGGCCACGGGAGATTGATGTTACCCACAACGTTCGCTTTAGAGATGAGCCGTTACAAATCGTTGACTACAAGACAAAGAAGCTGCGGAATAAGGAGATCCTTCTGGTCAAGGTTGTATGGCGAAGTCAAAGAATAGCAGATACAACGTGGAAAACAGAGAAGGAGATGCGCGAACAGTACTCTTATCTTTTCGGTAAACATTCCTACCTAAACTCAATTTAAATTCGCGGACGAATTCATTTTAAGGGGATGGATTGTAACATCCCACAAATTTAAAAAAAAATGAGAGTGGGAAACATGTCTCCATGTTTTTCTCACCCACTCCTCACTCTCTCTCTCACCCTTATCTACACGTGATTTCTTGTTACCCTTAGTCCTTTTTATTACCTTAGTCACTCACGCTTCCATCACTCTTCCCTCACTTTCAGCATAACTCTCCCTCTCTTAAACTCATCCAGCGTTAGTGGGTTGAATCTAATTCAAGGTGAGCAAACTCCTCTTGTTTTATTTTGTGTTGCTTTGTTTTCTTTTGTTTTTCTTCATGTGTAAGGTGATACTATAAATCGTTTCTCCATCCTCTAAATATTTTAGCTAAACATTTGGTTGAATTCGACGAAGAAAACATCACCTAAAATCAAACCAAGAACGTCCAAGAAGCCATAAATTCTTAGGTGATTGAATCGAGTTTAATCCGAAAATTTCATTTTCATTGCTTCCTGGTAAATTGACGTATTCTTGTTAAATTTCTACCTGATTCATGTTTTTAATTTTTTTTTATGATTTTTAGATTTTAATCTACTGATTTATTTCATATATTTTGTATATTTCATGAATCATGAAATCCGTCCTAAACCGGACCAGAATCGAATTATATTAGGAAGGATAAAAAAATAGTAATAATACCAATAATAATAGTAATAACAATTATTTTGAAATATTAATAATAATAGTGATAATAATAATAACCATAATAATATTTACTTATAATAATAATACTTAATAATAATAACAGCGAAGATGATGATAATGATAATAATGATAACAATAACAATAATAATAATAATAATAATAAAGATGATCATGATAATAATAATAAAAAAAATATAATGATAATGATAATGATAATAATAATAATAAAAATAATATCGGGGGTAGTTTGCATGACATTGACAGTATTGAAACGGGTTCGAATACTTTCTAACGTGTGATTGTATCTGGGTTACGCATGTGTGTAATATCCTGATGATTACGATGATTGCGTTCTGTCTAGACGACAATCGATCCGGGCCGAATGTCTGATAGTCGGGACATGATTGTGATTGAGTTATGATGATAATATCGAGGATTCACGTATATAGCCTACCGAGTGAATCGCTACTATTGCATGATGAGGGAATACGGTTCTTTGGTAACCACGCCAACGTTTCCGCTAGCAACGGAATGGATTCGGGGATGGAACGATTCTCCCGAGGATGAGGCATTACACATACCTGAGATTCGGATTGATTGGGGTCTCCCGAGGAGGTGGTACGGACTTACTATGCTAGGTTCGGGCACGAACCTGACCAATAATTCCGCGGCGGATGGTCGGCGAGGGGGAGTTGCAGCCACTGGCTCTCCCGTTATAGTCGATGGGGTCGGTTGGAGCTGACGTCTGGTGAACTCCGGTATTGAGTGGTGACATCAATGCCGGAGCAATGTGACACGTCTACTATCGAGAGGTGTCATCGATGCTAGGGTGAGGTGATGTGTTCGGATGGAGAAAAATAATTATGCCGGATCCAGGTGATTATGGTGTAGATGGATTTCGAGGAGAGAGGTGATTGTGCTATGCACATGGGGAGTATATTACCTACGCATGATGTGCGTAGAGATGATTTGATGGATTACGTCCTGCGACTTGTCGCACGGACTTAATTGTGATTGCGATTGATAAATCGATGTTTGCTACTTGAGATGTCCGTTGATTGATTTTATTACTGTTAAATTGGTGCGTTGAGTTACCTGCTTCAATGAAAATGGAATATCCGGATTGCACCCGATTCACTCTCTAAGCAATTAGCTTAGGACGTTGTTATGCAACGTTTCAGGTCGGGAGCAGTAGTAGTCGTGGAGCGGACACCGGAGACCTGGGCGACATGTTGACTGATCATGTATAATTATTTTCTATGGTACATTTATACTTTTGGGGAACGGTTTTGTGTGATATCGGTGGTAGACTTTCATGGTTTGCAATAATGTTATCGCTACCACCCGCGTGTTTATAATTATAACTGGAATAATATCATATATGTATGTATGAATGTTTTTCTTCCGCTAACTCTGAAAAGAAAAGTTTTAAATTCCCGCAGATTTTTGGAAATTATGTTTTTATTTTAGTCGTCCATGTGATACAACTCGTATTGCGGGATATGGGTTTCGAGTGTCATAGAATATAGATACAAATATTTAAAAAATTCTGAATATCCAACTCATAGCCCTCCCTACTTGATATACAAGTCAGTATTTTTTAATATAAATACAACCCTTTACAAAAAAGAAACGCACACGTATAAATCGATCTTTATATAAATTTGATGAAACTAAAACTATTTACGTGTAATCTTATAAAAATTACTATTCACTTAAATAATTGTGGCCTTTGACCGCAATCTTTCAAACAATCCTTCAAAGATTTATTACCGTGTCGAAAACGTCGGCAAGCACGTCACGATACCCTATAAAAGCATCTCCTTCGACGTCACAATTTTCTCTTCGAGAATTCCGTTTACCTTCTTTATATTCGCTGATTCCTTTTGTTCAATTTCCGGGGTTTTCGGTGACTTTTTTCTTTTTTGTGTTCGATTGTTGTATGAGTTGGAATCGATTGTCAGCGAGAATGGCGGATGGAATCGGTAAGAACGGCCTCGGATCTTCCACCGCCGCTGCCGCCGGAGCGACGGATTCTTCAACGGCGGCTAGATCGAGATGGAAGCTGCTGTGGCCAACTGCTCTGCGGTGGATCCCTACCTCCACCGACCATATCATCGCCGCCGAGAAGCGCCTCCTCTCCGTCATCAAGTACTCTCTCTCTCTCCCCCTTTTGATTTCAAAGATATTTGGAGAACTCTGTAATTGGAGTGAGATGCTTTATATGTGCGAGATGTCAGGAGAGACTCACTCGTGTGAGTTGTCGGAATATTGATTTCGTGGGCTGAATTTCAGCTTAAGCTGTTTGGCCTGTGCTGGGTTTGTCACAAATTTTGGGTTTGATTCCTTTCCCATGTATATAGCTCGGAGTTTATTTACTAGAATCACCAGCGTTTTTGGTGAATTGGTAGTGGTAAAAGAATGGATGTTTGGATTTGAATCTATATTTGTATAACATCAACGTAGCTTTAATCCCAAATTTATTTGGGTGGCGGTATGAATTCTTCGTTTCCATTTGTTTTGGTTTTGGGTTACCTCTTTCGGAATTTACAATAATTCCAAGTCGTTGTTAATGACACGTTACTCTAGGTTACCCTTTCTTTTTCTCTCCACCCCATTCTTATAAGTTGTACATGTGAATAGATTAGAAAATCACAGGTTTTTGCAGTTAAAAATGCCGGATGCGTCTGGAGGAGGAATGTTAACTGTAAACGAAAAAGTTCATTGCAGTGCGGTTTCAGGAATAAATGGGTTCATAGTAATAACAACTAAGTCAGCTCTTTGTTTGAACACATGATCAAAATCAGGACGTCGTATGTTCAAGAGCAAGTCAACATTGGTACAGGCCCACCTGGGTCCAAAATCAAGTGGTTTCGTTCTACGAGCAATGACCCGCGGTTCATCAACACAGTTACCTTTGATGCCAAGGAAGGTTCTCCAACACTTGTGATGGTTCATGGATATGGTGCATCTCAAGGGTTTTTCTTCCGGAATTTTGCTGCACTTGCCAGCCGTTTTAGGGTTATAGCTATCGATCAGCTTGGGTAAGTAGTTTGAAAGTCATCTCTTTATTGATTTGTGTGTTGAATTTAATTTGTAATCTTTGGCCCTGTTTTTGTTTATAAAGTGCTGCTGGATCACACTTTTCACTGTTGCCCCAAGTTATTTAATGTTGCCGTGAACCATTGAGCCAAGGATATTCTGTTGTTTCATTGCCTTTGTATACATCATCATGCATACATTGAATATTTTCGTCATTGCTGAATATCCTGATGGTTACGCGCGTTTTTTCTCCTTTTCTTTTCAGTTGGGGCGGATCAAGTAGGCCTGACTTCACATGCAAAAGCACCGAAGGTAATCATTGGTTGTATTTTTTAAGCATTGTTGCCACTTATATCGATCCATTCCTTACTCGTTTGTGTACATTGAGTTGTAGTACCAGTAGTAGTAATGTGCATACTTTTTATCTTTTTCTTGTAATGCAGAAACTGAGGCATGGTTTATTGATTCCTTTGAGGCGTGGCGTAAAGCTAAAAATCTCAGCAACTTTATACTCTTAGGACATTCTTTTGGGGGGTATGTCGCCGCCAAATATGCACTTAAGGTGTATCTTCTCTTTGTCATGATTTGACAAATAAATAGAAGGTCGTGTTGTGGGGTTGCAGTTCTAACATTTTCCTATGGCCTGTCCATTTGTTTCTGTAGCATCCTGAGCATGTTCAACACTTAATATTGGTGGGACCTGCTGGTTTTTCATCAGAATCAGATGCCTCCGAGCGGCTTACTAAATTTAGAGCATCGTGGAAGGGATCGATTCTTAACCATTTATGGGAGTCTAATTTCACTCCTCAGAAGCTGGTTAGGTACGTGCTTACCAGTTTGTTTCGTCTGCTTCCCTGCTTATTTTAAAAGTTGGTGATATAAATTTTCTCTTTCACAGATCATTGGTATAATCAATTGCAAGGTTACGTTTTTTAATGTTTCTGAATATATGTGTGATGCAGGGGATTAGGTCCTTGGGGCCCAGGTCTTGTACATCGGTATACAAGTGCAAGATTCGGTTCATATTCGGTGGGAACCATCTTGACAGATGAGGAGACCAGATTGCTAACCCGTCAGTTGAACTTTTCTTATCTTCTTCGCATGGCTGCATCTGATGTAGGGGTGATGCCGTGTAGCTAATGGGTCGTTTTACATATTGAAGATTATGTCTATCATACATTGGCTGCGAAGGCAAGCGGAGAACTGTGTTTGAAGTACATCTTCTCCTTCGGAGCATTTGCTCGGATGCCTCTTTTAAAAAGGTTAATCTCCGACATCTTATGCAAAGATAGAAGCTACATCTCGTTACTGGACAATCTTTTTTCATCGGCCTGCATATTTCTTTTGCGAAGCCTATATCAATGACCGATTTATACAGTGAGGCAATATTATGATGCTATTCTGCGTAATGGATAATTTTTAACGCTCTCCAAGTGTCGAATTCATACCTGGAAATGGCTACCTTGCGGGCTTATCGGATTTACCAAACATAACGGTATCTCTTCTCTCTATCTCTCATTCTCTTGTGCAGTGCATCTGACTGGAAAGTGCCCACAACTTTTATTTATGGATTCGAAGATTGGATGAACTATCAAGGTGCAATGGAAGCTCGGAAACACATGAAGGTCCCTTGCGAAATCATTCGAGTTCCGCAGGTCCGTTACTCAGCTCAGCCACTTTCTTTCTCTACGCCTCTTTTCACATTACATAAAAAAAACAGAATCTAAATTCGACGTTTTTTTTGAAGGGTGGTCATTTCGTGTTCATAGACAACCCCACGGGGTTCCATTCCGCTGTATTATATGCTTGTCGTAGGTCCCTATCTTCGGGCCATGACCATGAACCCATCCCTGAGGGTCTTCAATCGGTTTAGCCTCGATATGCTATATTTGTATATAAATCCATGTATCCGAAAATAAAGGAGAGGGCATCAAAACCAACATCCATTTCATCTGCTAACTTGTACTTGTCATCACTCATATGATATTTAAATACGTATGTAGATATGTGTCTGCATGATTTGATGTGATGGTCTGTGTGATTTATAGATTGTTTTTGGGATAGAAGCAAAACATATTTCCAACCGTGTTGAGTGAATATCTATAAGTCGACACAGAGACCATAATAAGTGGGATTAGAGCCCGATTGGGGGTTAGGGTTTTTCTGTTCGGACAGTTAAAATTGGTTTTGACTAGAGAGAATTCTTCTCAACATCCTAGACATGGAACCAAATAAGGTGCATCAAACCTCGAGTTCCTTGGTACTCGCTAGTTGAGTTATCGGGATCCCGAGGTTTGCTTTTCCACAGTGGCAGGTAATGCAATCTCGAATCCCATCAGCGCTTATTCTTCCAATGCGGCTACAGCGAGACATCAAGGAGCCATTATGCTACATGTTGCTGGCCCAACCCACCAGGGGACATGACAGGATGTGTAGAATGGATCAATGCGCCGGGACATGATCACGCGCAGTTTCTCGGACGGTACGGATGCAGTTTCTCGGCCCTAGCCAAACTTATTATACAGATTTCTATGTATGGATTATGACGAGAAAGAAATCACGGGGTTTTTAAGAGCCAATCTCCTTCAGATTGAGCACATCTGCTATAAGGTCGACCGCTCGATGTGAAACGTCCAACTGTCCGTCAAGTACAGGACCTCCAAGTCTAAGCCTTCCCTATTAGAAGACGGGCATTTTCTCACTAGAGTTGTCACAAGGAATATTTGATTTTATATGGATTGTAATCGAACTTGCTCATGGGTTCCTGATCCTTTTGTGTAAGGTGACAAACTGATGTAATTTTTGCTGGAAATATATCGTACAAATCACATTCACCAAAAAAAAAAAAAGGTTTTGACCGGTTTGGTATGACACGGTTCAATTTGACCAGGTTGTGTCAATTTTGACCGGTTCAATTATGTTTGATTCGATTTGGAACAATTTGGACCGATTTGACATTTTTTTTAAAGTCTGACGGTACCATAGTTGGCTATTGATCGTTGACCAAGACTTGGTTTTAACTATTGATTTGACAAAAAAAAGTCAGTGCCATCCAGATGAGGCGGTCCAGAGGTCAAGTTTTCGAGTTCTGTTGGGTCAATCAGTATTGAGAACTAATCTTTTCGCGATGATAAATTTTTAGGGCCAAGTTCTTTCCGGTAATTTTTGAAAAATTCTTTGATAGAAAATATTTCCAGTTGAAAATTTGGGATAGAGAATTTCGATTAAAAAACTTTCTGATAAAGATTTTGTAAAGAAACTTTTGGATTAGAACTTTCGGATAAGAAATTTCTGCAATAATAATTGGGGTTCTTGGGAAAGTCTGACAAAAAGATGTCGTGTTTTGCAAAGTATGACAAAAATGTTGTGACATTTGCAAACTATACATTTGTTTGTTTTATTCCTAAAATGCCCCTGAAGCAGAGCCGTCACATCGAGATCAAAATAAAATCGCCATTTTGTTTCTCTCTCCAAAATTCATTTTTCAAAACACGAAAAAGAGTTAGGGTGAAGACGATTTTAGGGCGAAATAGAAGAATACCAGCGACGCTCAGAGCAAAGATTACACATTTTCATAACATGTATGTTTTTTGTACTTCGTTTCTAAATTTTAGTATTTGCGGTTTTATGATTCTTGTGTTGCAGCGTAGTTAACGTTTTTGTAAAAGACTGTTGTTTACTAATGTGTAACCCACCCCTATCGAGAGAGGCCGTGGTTTGGTTGTAAGCGAATGAGTTTCCCGTAAAGTATTCGTGTTGGAGATTTTAATATTGCTCAAGAGTAACGTATGACTCCCGTATGCAAGTGTAGTATCCGGACAGCTATATTACATTCCCGGCCTGTGGTCAAATATCCGGATACTGAGACGTTGCTGAATGTCCCAGATAAATTGGTCACTATGGTCGTCTAATAAGCGTGGTAAGGGTTTAAGCCCAGACGTATTTCGTCTGGGTATATGCCCTGAGGCCCGACAATTCCTATTATCCGGAATGTGATATATAATTCGGATATCTTCGAACATGTCCGGGATATCGGTATGTATGTCCGGGTTATTCATCACATGTCCGGGGAATCACAATATAGCCTGATATATTTTATTGATGCTTTGTATAGTTTGATAGCTGATTTTTGTGTTATGTTCTGTATTTGGCAGATTGCAATGGACCTTTTCCAGGCAAAACAATATTTTCCTGCAGGACAAGAACCAGAGTTGAAGAAAAATATGAACGATATATGCAAGTTTGGTAGTTGCATGACAGAGTTGAAGAGGAACATGAGTGCAGAAGAATGGGATGGATTGATGGCTTCTGTCTTTGGATTTTTTTTCAGGCTATCTGTGACACCCGTAACCCGTGTACAGTATACGGGTTGTGCCACATGGACAATGATAATAAAATAATAATAATGTGGAAGCAAAAATACGAAATCCAAAAACATTTTAAATAAACCAGAGTAAGCAGCGGAAAATACAACAGGCGATCAGTATCGCAAAATGACACATGTCCGAATAGTTATAATTTAGCCGTACAAAATGCGGGAAACACAAGTCTCGTAACCCAAAATGTAAATCCCGTACATGATGCTGCCTCTCTCAGGTCGTCGTCTGCCGGATGCGCTAGGCGTAATCCTCGTGATCTGAAAAAAAGGTAAACCACGAGGGCTAAGCACAACTGCTTAGTGAGTAGCCCGGGTTGAACCCGGAAATCCCGTTCCCAACGAGAACGGTACAGTCGACATTTCCATGAAAACACATGCAATAAGTAACACACAGTAGCACATCAATAGCAAACACAAACACGCACGTATGGAATCCACCATAAGGCTTAGCCATATACCCTGGTCAAATCCATGACCAGGAGCGAATCCACGCCAGTCACCCGCGTGACGTTGGCCATCGAATCACATGCGATCGTGCGCGTCTCCTGCGCCCGTCACTCTCGTGACTACCGATGTCGAGTCCACGACACAACGGAAATACAATCATATCC
>NW_010972219.1:186585-188153 GCF_000463585.1 Tarenaya hassleriana
CGGTCAAGTCTGGTCAGGTCCGGGTCAACCCCGAGGGTCGTTTTCTCCTTCCCGACCGAAGCCCATTTTTTTCTAAGTTTCCTGAGTCTGGTCCGGCGGACCGGATTCTGGTCAGCCGGACCAGGTCTCCTTCTTCCCCTGGTCCGCTCCGTCATTTTTGGTCCGTCGGCCCGAGAGAGAACAAGTCTGGTCCGGCGGACCAGGACTGGTCAGCCCCGGACCAGACCGATCCTTCTCTCTCGGTCCGCTCCCTTGGTCCGACGGTGGGCGGCTCCCTTCAACATGTCTGGTTCGGCGGACCAGAGTCTGGCCCGGCGGACCGGGCGTGCTCTTCCCTCGGTCCGCCTTCTCTTCCCGTGGCTCGGCGGACTGCACGTGTTTTCCAGTCCTGGTCCGGAGCTGACCACGGATGGTCCGGCGGACCGGGACTGGAACCTTCTTCTTCCTCGCGATTTTCTCCGATTTCAACTCGATTTTTCTCACCCGAATCAATTCGGGGTGGCTTCTAAACACTAATTAAACACAGTTTAACAACCCTAAACATGTTCTATAGCTCAAACACGCAAGGAAAATCTCGAATGCACCATTAAACATTGAAAACGAGATTGCACAAATCCAACTCAAGCCACTCACCTTGTTCTTGAGTTGTCCGAGCTTGTGTGCGTTCCTCGTGGCTCCGAACGACGTGAACACCTTCAGGACACGTCTAGGGACGTTCCCCCTTGCTTCTCGAGCTCCCCTTGCCCTTGATATTTGGAATCTCGATTTCCCATCACCATATCTAGACCCATTCCAAACCCAGGTGGACCGAACTATTCCTGTAGACAGCGATAAATAGGTTTGAGAAATGTGTTTGGTAGATAACTTGAAATCCCCTTTGAAGTTTTGGGTAATGAGTTTCGACTTGTAGTTCTATGATCATTTTGTTGGAATGGAGATCTGAATAGGATAGGTTTGATTTCATTCAAGGTTAGTCGATACAGGAGAGAGATTTCGCTTTTGAAACTCATGGAGATTTCTGACTGATCATCTGTTTTGCTTCCTCCTCATGCGTTTTATGTTTCCATCATATGTTTGCTCGAGACGAGCAAAAGTATAAGTCTGGGGGAGTTTGATAACACGATTTTCTCCTCTATTTCAAAGTTCATTGTCCAGCGGTTTCGCCTCAGTTTTATGCATTATTAGACCTTTAGGATCAATTCAGCACTGGTTTTTGCTTCCTCTGCATTCTTTGGTGATTGGACAGGTAATAGACGCATTATGGACACCAGAGGAACATAATCGAGGACTTCGGAGCATATTGGACCGGAATAGAACGATAAAGATACTTCCAGCTCGAGTTGCACTTGAACACGACCATGTCGAGTTCAAACATGGTCGTGCAAAGGCAAGGAAACGAAGAAATTCTTACAGACAATTGACACGGATCGTGTCGACGTCAAACATGGCCGTGTCGATCCGCAACTCGCCCGTGTCCAGCCCGTGCAGAAGCGCAGAAGTTGCCATTCAACACGGTCGTGTTTCGTTTCGAGAAAACTTCCTATTTTTGCATCCGAACTTCCGTTTTC
>NW_010972219.1:188828-189148 GCF_000463585.1 Tarenaya hassleriana
AACCTGACGTTCTTCCCCGTCAGCTTCATCAAAGGCCGAGCTATCTTGGCGAACCCCTCAACGAATCGCCGATAATAGCCAGCTAGTCCCAGAAAACTCCTGACTTCCGTCGCAGAAGTCGGAGACTGCCACTCCATGACGGCCTTGATCTTGGCTGGATCGACCTTTGTTTCTTCAGCTCGGCCATCTTCGTAGGTGCCATCCGGTACGGGGCCTTGGAGATAGGCTTAGTACCAGGTAGCACGTCTATGCCGAAGTCAACCTCTCGACCCGGTGGTAATCCCGGAAGGTCATCGGGAAAGACGTCTGGGAATTCCTGG
>NW_010972219.1:189618-191318 GCF_000463585.1 Tarenaya hassleriana
TCAGCTCCAGCAGGGTGAGCCTCCTCCTCTTCTTCCTCCTGGATCTCCTGCTCAGCACCGAGAGCGTAAACTCTCGGGGCAGCTCCAGTCCTCGCTGGGGGTCGGGGCGGTCGGTTCACCTGGCCCGGTGGTCGCGGTGGTCTCGGTGCCATGGCCGGTGGTCTCGGTGCCATGATCGGTGGTCCCGTAGGCCTCGTCGGACAACGTGATGAAATGTGTCCGGGCTGATCGCAACGATAACATACCACTGGTCCCCTCGCTGCCAGTGGTGGTGGTGCACGAACAGCCGTCTGCTGCAACGTGAGGAACTCGGTCATGCGGTACTCATGGTCCTGCCTCCGGAAGTACTTCACCTCGAACTCCTGTCGGAACTCCTCCGGAAGTACTTCGCCTCGAACTCCTGTCGAAACTCCTCCCAGGTGAAACGGTGTCCCGCTGGTGCCTCCTGCACCACCTTCGCCCACCAATGTCGGGCCTGGCCCGACAGGTGATGGCTCGCAATCATAGCCCGGTACTGGTACGGGCACTGCAGATACTCCAAGTCCTGAGCGATCTGGGTGAGCCACTCCTCCGCAGCTTCCGGTCTCACCGATCCCTCGAACCGCGGGGTATGCATCGCCCGCAACTCCTTGACGATGGGGAGGTATCCCGCCATCGCAGCAGGTACCGGCGGCTGGTGAAAGTCCTCCTCTCTCGGCTCCGGGTCTCTCACCGGGGGTGGTGGTGGTGCGTGGGCAGCCAGGTGCTGCCACACGGTCTCCTGGAACTGCCGAAACTCGGCCCTCCAGCTCTCATCTCCCGGGTTAGGCGGTGGAGCCTGATCGGGAATGTCGTCAGCCCTCGCTGCACGCCTAGCACGTCGTGGCGCCATTTCACTGAACCACATTAAGACAGTTTAGCAACTGATGACCGATGCGGCATCATCAATGTACGGACCTCGGACAAGAGGATTTTCTTCGGACATGGTTTGAAAACATTTTATTTTTGTAGAAAATCGTGGGGTAATGAGCACGATTCCTTCCCAAGGAAAGAACGTGGCTCTGATACCAAAAGTTGTGACACCCGTAACCCGTGTACAGTATACGGGCTGTGCCACATGGACGATGTAAGGTAAAATAATAAATTAATAAATGGCGGAAGCAAAAATTCCAAATTCAAAAACATTTTAAATAAACCAGAGTAAGCAGCGGAAAATACAACAAGCGATCAGTATCGCAAACTGACACATGTCCGAATAGTGATAATTTAGCCGTACAAAATGCGGGAAACACAAGTCTCGTAACCCAAAATGTAAATCCCGTACATGATGCTGCCTCTCTCAGGTCGTCGTCTGCCGGATGCGCTAGGCGTAATCCTCGTGATCTGAAAAATGTAAACCACGAGGGCTAAGCACAACTGCTTAGTGAGTAGCCCGGGTTGAACCCGGAAATCCCGTTCCCAACGAGAACGGTACAGTCGACATTTCCATGAAAACACATGCAATAAGTAATACACAGTAGCACATCAATAGCAAACACAAACACGCACGTATGGAATCCACCATAAGGCTTAGCCATATACCCTGGTCAAATCCATGACCAGGAGCGAATCCACGCCCGTCACCCGCGTGACGTTGGCCATCGCATCACATGCGATCGTGCGCGTCTCCTGCGCCCGTCACTCTCGTGACTACCGATGTCGAGTCCACGACACAACGGAAA
>NW_010972219.1:193458-199203 GCF_000463585.1 Tarenaya hassleriana
GGACCGTGTTGAATGGCAACTTCTGCGCTTCTGCACGGGCTGGACACGGGCGAGTTGCGGATCGACACGGCCATGTTTGACGTCGACACGATCCGTGTCAATTGTCTGTAAGAATTTCTTCGTTTCCTTGCCTTTGCACGACCATGTTTGAACTCGACATGGTCGTGTTCAAGTTCGTGTCGACGTCAAACATGGCCGTGTCGATCCGCAACTCGCCCGTGTCCAGCCCGTGCAGAAGCGCAGAAGTTGCCATTCAACACGGTCGTGTTTCGTTTCGAGAAAACTTCCTATTTTTGCATCCGAACTTCCGTTTTCGGAATGGAAAGAAGCCTAGCCGCCAAAGAAATAAATAGAGGACATCTTGGGCTTCAGAAATCATCGAGAGATCACAAGAGAAGCCAGAGAACTCGAGAGAAAATCAAGACGGAGTTTCCCGGGAGCAGAGATTGAAGAATCGTCGTCGAGAGATCGCTGTGAGTCTTCTTTATCTGTTCTATGTTTCTTCTTATTGATTTGAACTCGTTTGTTGTTATGGGTAGTGAGTAGTCGTTTCACTGTAGCTAGGGATTTAACCTTGAAGGGATTTGTTTGGTTTTTATTTTCCGAGACTACGTTATCGATACTACGTTATAGATTCGGAACAAATACATTGAATAAATTGATTAAGACTATTGAGAGATAGGTTAATCGATTTAGGAACCGTGATAGTGATCATTAAGGCGTTTGATATTTTAATCTATTAGGTTGAGAGATCGATAGGTTAAATTATTGGATAGTGGATTTAAGACTTGAGAGAGCCAAATCTGATATTAGAACTTGAGGTCCCCGATTAGAGTTCGATATTCGTAGATTCTCCATCCTTAGAAACAATCCCTGCGCGTTAAGGTTATTCCGAGGCTACGGTGGTTTAGTTATCTGATTTACTTAGTTTATTTATTGTTTTACTTTCGGTGTTCATCTATTTTATCTACTATTTGCTGATCTGAATCTTAGTCGAGTCTTGTTCTTAGTGGTATGTTCGACCCTGGTACTACAGTTGATCCGTATCCTTGCGGTATTCGCTGTATCTAGGTTTTTATTACTTGAGTTTATTTCTATACCTAGATTTGCGTGATCAACGTGTTGTTGCCCTCGAATGTTTCCTTCTTCCTCATACTCAACTTCACAACGTCCACGGTCATGGACCACTCGTTGTTGTTGACTCGGTTGGGGATGACTATTAACGTTACTTGGTATAATTGAGTCGCTTGATGTCGTTTTGGTACATTTTCAAGATGAGCGAGTCGCCCTTCAATATCTTGAATAATTTTCAACATAGCACTCTTGCTTGATCCTTTGTTGGCTGCCACACTCGACATGTTTTCAATCAAAGCGTTTTAACAAGATAATGACTACAAAAATATGAATTTTCGAATCAAAACAAAACTTGAATCTGATTCGAAATCAGATTTTTTTTTTTAGTTTTTTTTTTGTTCGAAAACTAAATGAAAAATAATAACAAAGATAAGATAAAGGATAGATATCACCAGGATTACGACGTCCGTTGGAGCGTTGGCTCTGATACCAAAATGATACACGCCTCGGCCTCAGAAGTATTTGTCTCGGATCAGGGATGGAGTAGCAAGCCAATCACCCGCTTCTAGGAGCACTCGAACTTAGCTTGGACGAAGAATGGGAATTGAGGGTGGAGTCAGGGCTAACTCGCTGATCCCGAGGAGGCACTCAAGTCCAGCCACGACAGAAAATGGAAGCGAAGGGGATATGGGGTCGGAACTCAATCACCGGCACTCTAGAGAGGCTCTCAAACTCAAGTCTGACGAAGTATGGAACGAAATGGATAGGTAGATGGATAGAAACCTCGGACACACCAAGGGTACCTCGGACAAACCAAGGGGTAACTCTCGGACACACCAAGAGAATATAGATTTTGGACACACCGAAAGAGAGAGTTGTTTAAACTCGAAAATACTCGATAGATTCAGCAATAGTCTGTCTTACATGACAATACAAAGGCCTTTATATAGGCTATAGATTCAACCATAAATTAAATGAGAAAGTACATGCAAAGGGGGTGGGAGCCTATGCATTTAATGGGGTAGTTGGGAAGAAACTAGCTGTTGGAGATGACTTTAATGAGGTAATTGGGAAGAAACTAGCTGTTGGGATTGCCTTGTTGATGAAGAAGCTTCCCTTGGACAATTATCTTGAGAAGGAAGTAAGCTAGGTTATCAAAGAAAAGATGTAGAATGACTTTGATCGATCCAAAATATATGAAGGTCGTGATTTCGTATCGTAGCCCATTCATCACGTGATGGCTCTTGGACTAGGCATGAGTGAACGTTGCCTTAGTCTAATGGGACACTCGACATTCCTTAGACATTTGGTCCAACATGTGAAGGCACTTGAGCTGAGCATGAGTGAGTATTCGCTGGGAGTGAAGTGGCACTCGGATTGTCTGAAGTAGCACTTGGTTTGCTCTAATCTTTGGTTCGTCGAGCATGTTGTCCATCTTTTGGTCTGGTTGTGTGTGCTCGCCTAGTTGTGCTCCTTCCAGCTGTGCTCCATCCATTTGAACTCCATCGTCCAACTCTTTGTCCGATTGTTCTCCATCTAGTTGTGCTTCACTTGGTTTGCCAAGTTGTCCGAGGGTAAGATAGAATTGAGGGCCCAGCGATATCTCTCCTGTTAAGGAGGTGACAAGTCCCATATTGCATGTCTACTATCTCCATATGATTCGTGAACGTATCTGATCAACGCCGTTATAATCATCCGGTTAAAGACGACGTTTGACGCAGTCAAGACACGTCACTCCTGATATCAGATACTCTAGACATCTCAGGTATGAGGATCCATAAACGAACCGCTGTATGAGATTCAAGTCATGACTCTGTCCATGTGACAATCTCATGCGGGTCATCCAGTCACTCGTTCACAACGAGTACCCATGATTGTGATCTACATCCAACGCGTCGATCACACCTCATGCTAGTCTTCATTCAACATTGTTCCCACAATGATGACTGACTAGGGAGTTTAGAATCATTCTCTAATGATTCAAGGATGCCGAAATACAACAAACATGCTAATCGTATAACGGATAAATAAAGCATTCATAAATCAATGAATCAATACAAAGTCAAATGTCATATCATGGATCATCCTAGAGCATTACAACTAACAATCTCCCACTATGCTCTATGATCTATCCTACAAGCATCTAATCCCCATACCCTTAACATGACCATCATGCTTTGACGAAGGGAGAGGCTTCGTCAATGGGTCGGCAATATTATCATCTGCCGACACTCTGCTTATCTTCACGTCTCCTCTGTCGATGATTTCTCTGATCAAGTGAAATCGCCTGAGTATGTGTTTGGATCTCTGGTGTGACCGGGGTTCCTTAGCTTGCGCAATCGCACCATTGTTGTCACAGTACAACTCAATGGGATCTGCAATGCTAGGAATAACGCCCAGGTCTCCCACGAATTTCCTGATCCAAACAGCTTCCTTAGCTGCATCCGATGCAGCTATGTACTCGACTTCTGTAGTCGAATCTGCAACGGTTGACTGTTTGGAACTCTTCCAACTGATAGCCCCACCGTTCAGGCAGAAAACATAACCTGACTGCGATCTGAAGTCATCTCTATCGGTTTGGAAACTAGCATCGGTATAACCACTTATAGCGAGCTCGTCTTCCAATCCGCCATACACCAAGAACAAATCCTTAGTCCTTCTCAAGTACTTAAGGATGTTCTTGACCGCAATCCAGTGAGCCTCACCTGGTGTAGATTGATATCTACTACTCATGCTCAATGCATATGATACATCTGGACGAATACACAACATGGCATACATGATGGATCCAATTGCCGAGGCATATGGAATCCTACTCATGCGCTCTTGCTCATCCTGTGTCTTTGGACACTGAGTCTTGCTAAGAGCAATGTCATGTCCCATTGGCAAGGCACCCCTCTTGGAGTCTTGCATCTTGAACCGATTCAAGACCTTGTCAATGTATGTACTCTGACTTAGGCCAAGAAGCCTTCTCGATCTATCTCTATAGATCTTGATGCCTAGAATGTAGGCGGCTTCTCCTAAGTCTTTCATCGAAAAGACCGATCCTAGCCAGGATTTTACTCCTTGCAAGGTAGGAATGTCATTTCCGATGAGCAATATATCATCTACATAAAGTACAAGGAAGACTACTGCGCTCCCACTGACCTTCTTGTAAACACATGGCTCATCTTCATTTTGCAGGAAGCCAAACGTTTTGACTGCCTTGTCAAATCGAAGATTCCAGCTCCTCGAAGCCTGCTTCAGTCCATAAATGGATCTCTGAAGTTTGCATACTTTCTGTGGACTCTTACGATCGACAAAGCCCTCGGGTTGTGTCATGTACACATCCTCGAGCAAATTCCCGTTAAGGAATGCGGTCTTGACGTCCACCTGCCATATCTCGTAGTCATAATACGCAGCTATGGCTAGCAGAATCCGTATGGATTTAAGCATCACGACTGGTGAAAAGATTTCATCATAGTCTATACCATGAATCTAACGAAAACCTTTCGCGACGAGTCATGCCTTATAGGTATGCACGATGCCATCCATGTCAGATTTCTTCTTAAAAACCCACTTGCATCCAATGGTCTTAATACCATTGAACGAATCGACCAAAGTCCACACTTTGTTGTCGTACATGGATTGCATCTCAGACTCCATGGCCTGGTGCCATTTCTCGGAATTGGAACTCGCCACAGCCTCTGAATACGACGTAGGCTCGTCATGTTCTAACAACATGAGTTCGTCGTTTCCAGTCACAAGAAAACCATATCTTGTAGGCTCTTGGCGAATTCTACCAGATCTCCGAGGTTCACTAGGAGGTGTTGTCTCAACAACTTGTGATACAGGTTGAACTGTTTCGACCTGTTCACTCGGTTCTTCGACTATTTGTGGTTCTCGAACTTCTTCGAGATCTATTCTACTCCCACTGACTCTCTTGGAGACGAACTCTCTCTCCAAGAAAGATTCATTCCGAGCAACAAACACTTTGTTCTCAGATGGGTTGTAGAACCAGTACCCTTTAGTTTCCTTAGGGTAACCCACAAATATGTATTTATCAGACTTGGCGGATAGCTTATCAGAAGCCAGACGTTTCACATAAACGTCGCATCCCCAAATCTTCATAAATGCTAACCTGAGACGCTTCCCAGTCCATATCTCATATGGAGTCTTCTGAACCGACTTTGTTGGACAGTTGTTCAGTATAAGCGCTGCCGTTTCCAAAGCATATCCCCAGAAGGATTTAGGAAGATCGACCTGACTCATCATAGACCATACCATATCTAATAAGGTTCGGTTCCTCCTCTCGGAAACGCCATTCCATTGTGGCGTTCCAGGTGGAGTCAGCTGTGAGACAATCCCACAATCTGCCAGATAGTCAGTGAACTCTTGGCTCATATACTCGCCACCTCGATCAGATCGAAGCAACTTGATCGTCTTGCCAAGTTGGTTCTGCACCTCGTTTCTGAAAGTCTTGAACAATTCAAGCGTTTCAGACTTATGTCTCATCAAGTAGACATAACCGTACCTACTGAAATCATCAGTAAACGTAACAAAGTACAGATAACCTCCTCTAGCGGGAGAGCTCATAGGACCGCATACATCACTATGTATGAGTTCTAACAACTCCGTAGCCCGTTCTCCTTTTCTAGTAAAAGGAGATTTTGCCATCTTGCCCATCAAACA
>NW_010972219.1:200959-202035 GCF_000463585.1 Tarenaya hassleriana
ACCAAACTTGGTCAGCTCCGGACCAACTCAGTCCGTTTCCTTGGTCGGCTGACCTGGAATCGAAGCGCAGACTATCTGATTTTTTTTTTGGTCCGGGGCTGACCAAACGTGATCAGCTCCGGACCAACTCGGTCCTTTTCCTTGGTCAGTCCGCCGGTCTTCGTCTCGGACCCGTGTTGTTCTCGCCTGGTTCGCCGGACCAACTCTTGGTCCGAGGCTGACCAGCGAGAACTTTGGTCCTCCTGACCAAACACGCGGTCCGGAATCTGATCTGTCTGCTGGTCCGGCTGACCAACTCTTGGTCCGACTGACCGCGGACAAATCAGATTCGGAACAGATTTTTCGGGCTTCGAAAATTAGGGTTTTATCCCGGTTTCGACGCACCGTTAACCCGTCCCACACTCCATACCATCCATGCATCATTCAACAATCACAAATATCATTAAACATGCATAGATTCAATGATTACATGCAATTTAACGATTAAATCATGCAATCATGCAACAAGCACGGCGATATATAGAGAACCAGGCTCTGATACCACTGTTGGGATATCTACTGTTTCGAGAACCACAAATAGTCGAAGAACCGAGTGAACAGGTCGAAACAGTTCAACCTGTATCACAAGTTGTTGAGACAGCACCTCCTAGTGAACCTCGGAGATCTGGTAGAATTCGCCAAGAGCCTACAAGATACGGTTTTCTTGTGACTGGAAACGACGAACTCATGTTGTTAGAACATGACGAGCCTACGTCGTATTCAGAGGCTGTGGCGAGTTCCGATTCCGAGAAATGGCACCAGGCCATGGAGTCTGAGATGCAATCCATGTACGACAACAAAGTGTGGACTTTGGTCGATTCGTTCAATGGTATTAAGACCATTGGATGCAAGTGGGTTTTCAAGAAGAAAACCGACATGGATGGCATCGTGCATACCTATAAGGCACGACTCATCGCGAAAGGGTTTCGGCAGATTCATGGTATAGACTATGATGAAACCTTTTCACCAGTCGTGATGCTTAAATCCAAACGGATTCTGCTAGCCATAGCTGCGTATTATAACTACGAGATATGGCA
>NW_010972219.1:204680-206606 GCF_000463585.1 Tarenaya hassleriana
GTCCGTGGGCCTCGGACTAAGCTTGGTCCGCCGGACCAAGCTCCTGGTCCGGCGGACCGGGATCCGGAATGTTTCCAAATATTCGTTTTTAGGGTTTTCTAATCTTATTTAAGTTTGGGGGTTTCGTCCAAACATAATTAAGGCCGACCTAAAACTCAGAGAAACATCCTAGAACCCTAGAGAAGCTGTTCTCTTCTATTTCTATTGTCCCGGGATTGGATCTCGTCTCTTGAGTTATCCTTTTCTTCACTAATCCTAGCAGATTCGTTCCAAATCGTTTGGAATCCTTCCCGTCGGTGTGGATACGTGTAGAGGAGCTGTACTTTCAGCTCTTGGTGATTTAGAACAGGCCCCGGATCGAAATAAACTTCAAGTCTCATCGAGAACGAGGTAAGTAACGATTCCCTCGGTGATATACACGATCTTTCGGGTTTTGCGAGTTTGGTTGCGTGTGACGTTTGACTAGGTTTAGATCTTTCTTCCGCTGCATGAAACCTAGTAAATCCTAGAAGACGCCTCGATCTATCTCTATAGATCTTTATTCCTAGAATATAGGCCGCTTCCCCTAGGTCCTTCATAGAGAACTGCGTTCCTAGCCAAGACTTAACGTCTTGCAAGGTAGGAACGTCATTCCCTATAAGGAGAATGTTATCCACGTACAGCACTAGAAATACAACTGTGCTCCCACTAGCCTTCTTGTAAACACATTGCTCGTCTTCGTTCTGTGAGAAACCAAACCTTTTAATTGTCTCTTGTAAACACATGGTTGTGTCATGTACACATCCTCGGTCAAGTTCCTGTTAAGGAACGCGGTCTTGACATCCATTTGCCATATCTCATAGTCGTAATATGCGGCTATGGCAAGTAAGATCCTGATGGACTTCAGCATAACTACGGGCGAAAAGGTCTCATCATAGTCAATACCATGAATTTGACGGAATCCTTTCGCCACAAGTCGTGCCTTATACGTGTGCACGTTGCCATCCATGTCGGTCTTCTTCTTGAAGATCCACTTGCATCCGATGGGTTTTATCCCTTCAGATGCATCAACCAGAGTCCATACTTGGTTGTCTGACATGGATTGCATCTCGGACTTCATAGCCTCGCGCCATTTCTCGGAATCCGGACTCGCCATAGCCTCTTGGTATGTGGTAGGCTCATCATGTTCCAATAACATGAGCTCCTCATTCCCAATCACGAGAAATCCGTATCTCATAGGCTCTTGGCGAATCCTGCCTGATCTCCGAGGTTCACTCGTCGAAGGTTGAGTCACAACCGGCAGTGAAACAGGTTGAACTTCTTCAACTTGTTCACTCGGCTCAGCGTCTACTTGTTGCTCTCGAACTTCCTCAAGTTCGATCCTACTCTCACTGACTCTTTTGGAGACAAACTCTCGCTCCATAAAAGTCGCATTCCTAGCAATGAACACCTTGTTCTCTGCCAGAATGTAGAAGTAGTAACCCTTAGTTTCCTTAGGGTAGCCTACAAATAAACACTTATCAGATTTGGAGGATAACTTATTAGTCATCTGACGCTTCACATAAGCGTCGCAACCCCAAATTCTGAGAAACGACAACGCGGGACGCTTCCCTGTCCATATCTCATATGGTGTCGTTTCAGCCGATTTCGTTGGACTCCTATTCAGCAGGTACGCAACGGTCTCTAAAGTATAGCCCCAAAAGGACTTCGGAAGATCTGTCTAACTCATCATAGACCGAACTATGTCTAACAATGTTCGGTTCCTCCGTTCAGACACGCCGTTACACTGTGGCATTCCAGGAGGAGTAAATTGTGATACAATACCACAATCAACCAGATAGTCAGTGAACTCTTGGCTCATATACTCGCCACCACGATCTGATCGAAGTGTCTTGATCGTCTTGCCAAGCTGGTTCTGTACTTCGTTTCTGAAAGCCTTGAACATTT
>NW_010972219.1:206670-209187 GCF_000463585.1 Tarenaya hassleriana
AGGCATATTAGAGCCATCTTTAGGTCTCTGGGACTAGGTTTTGACCATTGCAGGAACTCGAGGGTTTTCGGGACGAAACGGAGAAGACAGAAGCATAATTCCCAGATTTTAGGTCTGGAACGGACGGACCCATATGCTGGAATAGACGGACTGGTGCACAGACCCGACATACCACAAGAAAGCCTTCCGAACCAGGATGCCAGAACGAACGGACTGGATTACAACGCAGAACGGACGGTCTGTGAAGCGGAACGGACGGTCCGACTAAACCGAACGGACGGTCTGAAGATGGAGAGCGGACGGTCTGACGGAGAACCAACCTAGAACGGACGGACCACTTGACAGACTCCGCCAAAGCTACGCCGTTTCGCCATTCTCTTCGGGTTTTTGAGGGGAAAGGAGTGAAGAGAACCCTAGATTCGATTGGGGGCCGAAAATAGAGACCTTGGGAGAGAAAAGGAGAGTTCTTGGAGGAGAAAGAAGAAGGAGGAGACCCCATTGAAGATTGAAGATCTTTTGAGCATCTCTCTACTCTCTCTCTATGATTTCTGCACTTTATCCTTGTTTTGCTTTGTGCTTGAACATGGATTGTAAGTAGTTTCTTGTTGTGGGATGAGGGATTAGCCCTCATGTAAGGATGATTGTATTCACCTTGGACCCAAGATTATGCTTTGTTTATGCTTTCAAATCCTTGCTTTGAATGAAATTTGTGTTCTTGAAGTTTATCTCTCTTGAATGAATGTCTAGGGGAACCTTGGATTTGTTCAATTGGATGATGCAATTGCTTGGGTTTTGATTGCTAGAGGTTGATGAATGATGTTTAACGTTACCCATTGGATGAAAATCTTGTGGGTAGATTTTAGGGTTGTGAATTTCATGGAGACATGGATTCTTGAGTCTTTGATGCATTCAATCAATTGGGTTGAAATTGAATTCGAAAAAATTCGGTTCGAATCGATCTAGGATTATGACAAGAGCGTTTAATGCATTCGGGATTTTTACTCTAGGCCATGAAAGTGGATAGAGTACTTTCTTGGATAGCGGATTTTTCGGTTCGAAAGAACCGAATCCGATCTTGGTCTTCGAATCCCTCACTTAAGAACGAGCATGATCTAGGTCCATAATTCCTTACGACATCCTTGCATGATCGGTGAAACCCGATTCCCATAACCTTTCCCATCGACTATCTTTTCTTGAACATTGCTTGCTTTGATTTTACTTTCTTCTTCTAATTTTCTGCAATCTTGAAAACCGCCTAAAACAATTCACCAATTTTATTTCTTTCATTTTCCTAGTTTTAATCGACTCCTAGCTTAACCGCTTAAGTCCTTGTGTTCGACCCCGGTACTACGACATCCGTACACTTGCGGATTAGTTGTGTGTCGGGTATAAATTTAAAGCTCGTCACGCAAGTGATCAAGTTTTTGGCGCCGTTGCCGGGGACTTTTTACGGTTTCCATAGCTAGGATAGATTGACTCTAGGTTAGTCTTTCCGGAGTCTTTGATTTTTCGGTTTGATTTTTGTGTGTTTGTTCACTTCCTTTTTCTTTGCGTGTTTGTGTGATTTTTATTTTTCTCTTGAGTCAATTTTTCCTTGTTTCTTTTATTTCTTGATTTTTCTCTTCTTAATTTTTGCTGTTTGTATTTCCCTTGACTTTTCTGGACTTGTTCTGGATTTTCCTGGACTTTTCCGGATTTATTATGGATATTTTCTGGGTTTTTCTGAATTTTTTTCAGATTTTTCCCGAATTTCCTGGACCTTTCCGGGATCGTTCTGGATTTTATCGGGTGTCTCTCCCTACTCTCTGCCTTTTTATTCCCTTTGATTTACCTTCTCTGCCTTTTTCTGGACTTTTATTTCTGCAGGTTTCCTTAGTGCATGAGCAGACGTCCCACTCAAAGACAACTCGACCCAGATTTTGAGCTTGCCTTTGACCCGGACATAGACAGAACCAAGAGGAAAATCCGCAGAAAACAATGAGAGGACATAATGGCAGAAGAGGCAGCAAGGGGTGAAGCGCAGCCAAGAGAGCACGTCCGAGCTAATTTGCAGACTCTTGGGATGTACACGATGCCCAAGCATACTTAGTTGCTCTCGTGCATCAACCGACCACCCTTAGACCATTTTGAGCTTTAACCGCAATTCATTCAGATGCTGAATCAGATGAGCTTCAGAGGGAGGTATAATGAGGATCCGAATTCTCATCTTACGCAGTTTAAGATGCTTTGTCGCACCATCAAGAAACCGCCAGGGGTAACAATGGAAGATGCGATGATTGAGGCGTTTCCCTTCTCTCTGATGGATAAGGCGCGGGATTGGCTCTATACTTTGGAGCCAAATTCCATTTCTACATGGGATGAGATGGAGGAGAAGTTTATGATGAAATATTACTCTCCCATGAAGACACAGTTAGCGCTGAACAAGATTAACACATTCGCCCAAGATGACGATGAGACCTTGTATGACGCTTGGGAGAGGTTCAAGGAGTATCAGAGAATGTGTCCGCACCACGGTAT
>NW_010972219.1:209319-213521 GCF_000463585.1 Tarenaya hassleriana
GACGGTCTTTGCCTAAGGCTGATGTCAAAGGGGATGCTAGCGAGTCTTCGGCTTTACAAGCCGTTCTTTCGGAGCTTTCTGCCATGAAGCTGCAACTTGCTAAGTCCGGTTCATCAAACCCGCAGAAGGGTAAACCGGGCATGTACATGGTGGAACAAGGAGAAGAAGCCATGGAAGAAGTCGACTATGTGGGAAGAAATCAATACAACAATCAGTCGAACTTCTACAATCCGGGGAATCGGAATCACCCTGGCTTTTCTTATGGCAACCCGCAAGGAGCGTTGAACCCTCGACATCAAAGCGGAGCGAAACCTCAGGGACCCCCAGGATTTCAGCCTAGATACCAGAATCAGGGGTATCAGAATCAGGGTATCAGAATCAGGGCCAGGACTACAATCAAAGAAATCAAGGATACAGAGCTCCTCCGCCTCAGGCTAAGGAAGAAGAGTCAGAGTTAAAGTCGATGTTAGCCCAGCTAATGCACGATCAGAAAAACTCGTTTTCCAGCTTGGGTCAAGAGATGCAAGGATTCAAGGGGAAGCAAGAGAGCTTTGAGCAGAGATTGGATAGGATGGATGCACATCTCAAGATGGTTGATAACCAGATTGCTGCTTGCTTCCCAAGCTGCGAGACCTCAAGGCCAATTTCCGGGTAAGGCTGATCCTAACCCGAGGGAGCATATTAATGCTATAGGCTTGAGAAGCGGAAGACAGCTTCCGGAGACCTCCCCAGTTGTCAGAGAAGAGGGAGAGAAGGTTCACACGAACCTCAGAGGGCCGCCTTAGACAAAGGCAAGGGCCATGTTGTAGAGGGGAAAGAGGCGAGGTATATTCCGCCTCCTCCACAGGCACCCCCTCTACCATTTCCATCTCGGGCGAGGAAGTTTAATGAAGACAGCCAGTTTGCCAAGTTTACCGAGATGCTGAAGAAATTAGAAGTGACCATGCCTTTTCACGAGGTAGTTCTTCAAATCCCGTCCTACACTAAATTTCTGAAGGATATTCTCACGAAGAAGAGGGCGGTTGAAAAGGAGACAGTGACACTTAGTACAGAGGTGAGTGCTGCCATAATGCAGACGGAGTTATCGCAGAAGATGGCTGATCCCGGTAGCTTCTCCATCCCGTGCAGAATGGGAAATGTGGAGATTGAGAGGGCACTTTGTGATTTGGGCGCAAGAATCAGTTTACTGCCTCTCTCCATATTTAAGAAGCTTAATGTCGGTGAGCTGAAACCGACAAGGATGGCACTGCAATTGGCCGACCGATCAGTGAAGTATCCCGCTGGGATCTTGGAGGATGTGCCTCTTAAGATAGGGGAATTCTATGTCCCCGTCGACTTTGTGGTTCTGGACATGCCGGAGGATTCCAAAATCCCCAGCATACTTGGCAGGCCGTTTCTGAATACGGCTGATGCTGTTGTGCATGTCAGAGAGGGTAGACTCACGATGAAGATTGGTGACAAGACGGTTGAGTTCAGACTTGATCAGAACCTTAAGCAACCGCATTTGGTGGAGTCTTCCTTCTACCTAGACTTGATCGACACACTAGTCGACAAAGTGAGGGATGAGTTCAGAGATTCAGATCCCCACCCGTCTTGACTATCTACAATCCAGCACATGATTCGTTTCGTACCTGATACACGCCTTTATAGTCCTCCTGTTATGCAGGACGTTTGACGTATTCAAAGCACGCAACTCCTCATGTTGGATTCCGTAGATATCTCAGGTCTTAGGATCCAATCATGGAACCGCCATATGAGATTCAAGTCATGACGCTAGTCCATGTGACAATCTCATGTGGGTCAATCCAGTATTCCGTTCTTCAACGAATACCTATGACAGTGATCGTATCCAATACCTATGATCATCACTATGATCATCAATCACACATCATACTAGTCTTATTATATCATCATTCCCATAATGACACAAGACTAGGGAGTTTAGTATCATTCATAATGATACATGGATTTCATAACAGATCTAGTATGCAAGAACATGTAATGAATCAAATACTCTCATGAAGACCATAGAAAGTATCAATACATCAAATGTATCTAAATAAAGCTCATAAACAGTACATCATAGAGCAGTAAACCAACAACATCTTCGGGGGAAGTTCGTGCTTTGTAATGGATGCGCTAATTTCAGTGCTCAATGCTACAGTCTCTTTTTCCACTACCCACTTCTTCGTCAAAATATCCTTGAGGAATTTCGTATATGAGGGCATTTGAAGAATTGCCTCATGGAAGAGCATTGTAATCTCCATCTTCTTCAGCATTTCCGTGAACTTTCCAACATCATGGAGATTCTCCCCATCCTCTTGCACAAAGGCATTTATCCGATTTCCCGGATGTTGAGTCTTGGTAGGGGAGTAGTATTGCATAAAGAACTGTTCTTCCATTTCATCCCATGTCGAGATAGAGTTTGGCTCAAGGGTGTAGAGCCAATCTCTAGCTCTCTCCGTAAGCGAATATGGGAAGGTTTCAAGAAACACATCTTCAAGAGTCATCCCCGGTCCCTTCTTGATTGCCTTACAGTTCATCTTGAAGTTTGTAAGGTGTGCATTCAGGTCCTCATTTGGTCTCCCCCAGAAACTCATGTTGTTGAGCATTTGAATGCATTGCGGTAGGAGTTCGAAATATTCTAACGGTCCTCGATTTATGCATGATAGTAGCTAGGTGTGCTTCAGTTGTGTGTACGTTCGAAGCGTTCTAGGGGCTGCTGGGGCTGGACCCCTTTGGGCATTGGCCCCTCTCAACAACTCTTCGGCTAATTCGGACTGTTCTCTCCGTGCGTTGTTTTCTCTCAACATTTCTTCAGCCATTCCCCACTGTCTTTGTTGTCTCTGAGTGAAGCGTAGAGTCCTTTCTATTTCGGGGTCGAAGACAAGTTGATCTCCACCGGTTGTGCTTCTTGTCATGCACCGGAAGAGTTGCACACCAAAGAGACAAAACGAATCGAAAGTGCTGTGAAAAAGTTATGTCGCAAAGTAATCCAAGTAAGAATCCAAGCAATGGTGATCTAGCAAAAATCTAGACTAACACGAAAGCGCCTAGTCCCCGGCAACGGCGCCAAAAACTTGATGCGCACGCACCGAGTCTTGTATTTAATATCCGATCCGTACCACTATCCGCAAGTATACGGAAGTTGTAGTACCGGGGTCGAACACGAGGACTAGGATGTATTAGTCTATCTCTAAGCTAGAATGGAAATCAAATAAATATATGAATGATGGTGTGTGTCGGAATGGAAACAAACAAATAAGATTAACGGTTTGTAAACGATGATTCGAGGCATTGTAGGTTCGGGATCCCTCAAGAATCGCATGGACGGTTAGTAGAAACGTTAGAACGCTTACCTCAATCGATTCGGGGCCTATATCAATTGAAGAACTCGTCTGATCACGAAAGGCAAGAAGAATACCTCGCCCTCTACATGTATCCACACCTTGGGATGGATTCCAACGATTGGAACTTGTCTGTTAGGACTCGAATCAGCTATTCGGTTTTGTGCTTCAAGAAAACGAGACTTGGATCACCTTTCAAAGCTCTTGGATCTCACCAAAAGTCTGTAAGAAGTATTCTAAAGTCGGCTCTCAAGTCTCTACTAACATTAGGGTTTTTAATCTCCTTGTTATAAGGTGATTTAACCCTAATTCGGTTTAATTTCGGAAAAACTGAAGCCCGGAACGGACGCTCCAGAAATACACGCGGACCGTCCATTCCAGCAAACCAGAACGGACGGTCTGCATTCAACACGGACCGTCCGTTCTAACACTTAGAACGGACGGTCTGTGAGCATTCGTGGACCGTCGGGTCTGGCACGGAGGACCGTCCGTTCCGGACTTCTGGTCCGTCCGTTCCAGACCCTTCCGTCTTGGTTTTCCCGTCATTTTCTCGTGCGTTTTGTCTTTCCCTGCGTGTGTGACCCTGTAGACTCATTCGATATAGCAGTATAGTCCGAAATCTCTATTCCGGATATACAAGTCATAGGCGGTCTCTAGCAAGACACTATGACTACCTATCTCGAATAGAGTTTGTTCGTGATCATACGAACTCCAGTGATGATTCCGGCTGATGATCCTTTTGTATCACGATATCATATCTCGAACAAAAGGCATGGACAAGCCACCTTATCTGATTCGACTGCTTTCTCGTTCACTGAGTTCGACTGTCTGAAATAGACGACGTTCGTCTATAGT
>NW_010972219.1:213763-216373 GCF_000463585.1 Tarenaya hassleriana
ATTCAAGTCATGACGCTAGTCCATGTGACAATCTCATGCGGGTCAGTCCAGTATTCCGTTCTGCAACGAATACCTATGATTGTGATCGTATCCAATACCTATGATCATCTATATGATCATCAATCACACATCATACTAGTCTTATTATGTCGTTATTCCCATAACGACACAAGACTAGGGAATTTAGTATCATTCATAATGATACACGGATTTCATAACAGATCTAGCATGCAGGAACATGTAATGAACAAAATACTCTCATAAAAAAAACATATAGAAAGTATCAATACATCGAATGTATCTGAACAAAGCTCATAATCAGTATATCATAGAACATTAAACCAACAATCTATGCGTGTTTGATGATTGAATCTAGTGTAGATTGCATATTTCATGTTTCATAACAGATCTAGTATGCAAGAACATGTAATGAATCAAATACTCTCATATAAACCATAGAAAGTATCAATACATCGAATGTATCTGAACAAAGCTCATAAATAATACATCATAGAGCACTAAACCAACAATCTCCCACTTTCTCTAATCATGAACTGCTAAACATCTAATGCCCATATCCCTAACATGACCCTCATGCTTCGACGAAGGGAGAGGCTTCGTCAACGGATCGGCAATGTTGTCATCTGTCGACACTCTGCAAATGTGCACGTCTCCTCTGTCTATAATCTCCTTGATAAGGTGAAATCGTCTGAGTATGTGTTTGGATCGTTGATGGGATCTGGGTTCTTTTGCTTGTGCGATCGCTCCATTGTTGTCACAATACAGAGCAATGGGACTATCAACACTAGGAATGACACCCAAGTCTCTAACAAACTTTCTGATCCAAACAACTTCCTTTGCTGCGTCCGACGCTGTAATATACTCAGCTTCTGTAGTAGAATCTGCAATGGTCGCTTGCTTGGAACTCTTCCAGCTAACAACGCCTCCGTTCAAACAGAAAACATAGCCAGACTGCGATCTGTAGTCATCCGGGTCTGACTGAAAACTAGCATCGGTGTAACCCTTTACAGCGAACTCGTCTTCCGACCCACCGTATACCAAGAATACATCCTTAGTCCTTCTCAAGTACTTCAGGATGTTCTTGACGGCGATCCACTGCGACTCACCTGGATGTGACTGGTATCTACTCGTAATGCTCAACGCGTAGGATACATCCGGTCGAGTACAAAGCATGGCATACATGATCGATCCAATTGCCGAAGTGATGCGCACGCACCGAGTTCTAAATTTGTAACCCGATTCGTACCACTATCCGCAAGTATACGGTAGTTGTAGTACCGGGGTCGATCACGAGGACTAGGTTGTGTTAATCCATTCTTAAACTAGATCAATGGTGATGGAAAATATTGCTTACAAGGTGTTTGTGAAAATGTAAATATGAAAAGAAGATCAAACAAACAAATGAAATTAATGAGTTGTAAACGATGGTTTGAGGCGTTGTAGGTTCGGGATCCCTCATGAATCGCATGGACGGTTAATGATGCTACAATGTCCTAGGGTTTGTCTTCCAATTGGGGATTTCAAGCACTTCCTCTAGAGTTTGTCTCTCCCGAGCTTAAACTCACTACCTAGACAATCAATTCACCCATTTCCCAATGATCCAAATGATCTCTAGATGCATTAATGTACCCCATCATGAACCCTAAGCAAGCTAAGCCATCTCCCAATGTGAATAACTCACTCATTTGATATTTGGTTCCAAACATCATCCCCATATCCCTATGATCAATGTGTTCTATGGTCATATCAACTAGGGTTTCACCCAAATCAACAGCATTAAGCACAAAATATCAAACCAATGGAAGAAAACTCAAAGACATCATAGATTAAACTTAGGTGTCCATACAAAAGTGGAGATCCCTCACCCACAACAAAATCACTACTCCATAACTAGGGTTTCAAAACAGATAGCAAAATGAAGAAACATGGAAAAGGAGAAGAAATGCTCAAGATGGTCTTCAATGGTGGTCCTCTTCTTCTCCTAACCTCCTTGATCTCCAAAATCCCTCCTTTCTTCCTCTCCAAGGTGATTTTTCTCCAAAGTGTGTAGCCCCTTTCTCTCTCCTTAAACTCCCCTTTTTGTGAAAGTTCATAATTAGGTTTCCTCCTCAAAACACGGGCTTTTCCTTTTTGGGTCGATTTTGATTTCGGGCGGTCGCTCATTTTTCAGGCGGGTCGATCATTTTTCTTCCGGTCGCCCATTTTTCGGGCGGGTCGCTCATTTTTCTTCCGGTCGCCCATTTTTCGGGCGGGTCGCTCATTTTCCTCTGACACGCGAAAAAGTGAGCGACCGCTCATAAAATAAGCGACCGCTCACAAAATGGGCGACCGCCCATAAAATCGGCGACCGCTCACAAAACGGGCGACCGCCCATAAAATGGTAGCAAGGAAAAACAAGCAAAACAACCTACCCATGACCATCTAACGTCCTGTAATGCCTAGAATGTGAGAAGAATTGTGATGCACGACGTTATAAAACCGGTGAAAAACCCGTGTGATCAAATCCCCCCAGACTTGAGGTTTGCTCGTCCTGGAGTAAGTATGCAATTATAAAACTATCCAAGGGGTGATAAGATACAGTCGGAGAAC
>NW_010972219.1:220255-225365 GCF_000463585.1 Tarenaya hassleriana
GTAACCCATCTCGATCTTATGGATCTTACCCGGTTCGTCACGAGCGAATATTGAGTTAGACATGAATTGATGAGCATATCTAATCGCCGGGTGCTGGATCCACGAAATCTTGCCTGCAGAGCTGGAATATCTTCGGACGACTATTTTCTGCCAGAATTCTTGGAACACATAGGCTGATATTGGCGGTACGAGCGAGTGTGTTCCCTTGGGGACACCTAGGATGTCTGCAAATTGGGACATGTTGAGCCGTACCCATTTTTTGTTCAACCGGAATTCCATGTAGGCGTCTTCAATGGAATTATCCTCGGGAAAATAGCATGTGTATGTCGCGAGGAACTCCCGATTGATGCCTCTAATGGTTGATTCTGGACTTTTGTACAATCTCTCCCAGCCCAATTTCTCAAAGATGTAGTCTACGTTCGCTTGAATTCCCAGCAGCCGAGTAGTGCGATCACATACGAATTTGCTTCCCCGTTGTTTGATCGTGTTTAGATGTCTAGCTTTCTCATAGGCTTCGTCGTGCCTATCAATCTTCACGGGTTTCGTCGGTCCTTCTATCAAATCATCGATCGGTGCCTCCAAAATCTCGGTGATTGTTCCAGGTCGCATATCCCTCTTTTGAGAACCTTCTCGCTCTTGGGAAGAACTGGCATTTTCGCTCGTTCGGGGTCTTTTCGGGGCCATCTGCATCGAATACACGGTAGGGTTTGGGTCGCACGTGATCAGGACGTAAGGATGGAAGTCGCGGGATTTGGACAGGGTTTTCGAGCGGGTCGCTCGAAAACCAAGCGGTCGCTCGGTAGGCGAGCGACCGCTCAAGCGACCGCTCACTGCGCGTTTCCAAGAAATTTCTCGACCGGAATCGAAATTTCCGGCCTAATCTTCCTAACCCATGCAAGTTTCGACTAACCCATGTAACAATGTATCTCTATTTTGACCAAACAAGCCCTAAATCTAAGATTTGAAAAGCGAAAGGGAAGTTAGGGCTTACATTGGAGAGGTAGGATTTTCGTGAGAGAGAGAGAGTGCTTGCTCGGCGGTGAAATGACGAGACGACGGAGGACGGACGGCGGCGAGTGGCGGCGATTCGACCGGAAAGGAGAGAGAGAGGTTTCGCCGAAGTGAGGGAAAGAAAGGAGAGGGGTTTCGGCCGAAAGAGAATGTGAGGGAGAGAGAGTGGGGTCTCGACACCCTCTCCCTTTTCTGTGCTTTTTTCGTTTTTTTTATACGGGCGGTCGCTCGTTTTATGGGCGACCGCTCGTTCATTTTTCGTTTTTCACAGAAAAGTCGAGCGGGTCGCCCAAAAAATGGGCGACCGCTTGTTCATTTTTCGTTTTTCACAGAAAAGTCGAGCGGGTCGCCCAAAAAATGGGCGACCGCTCGTTCATTTTTCTTTCTAACGGCCGCTTCCCCTGCTTTTTGAAACAAACCCGGATTTTTCCTCGCGCTCGTGTTGTATTTGATCAAAGAGGTTTTTACGAGGGGATTTTGGAGAGTTGATTAAGAAAAGAGAAAAGAAACAAAGAAGGTGAAGAATGTACATCCCGGTATGAACCGGGTTGCTAGTTAAGGTCGTAGCTAGACCGAAATGCGGTTCAATCGATTAAGGAGAGGGAGAGTACAGAGGTACCTCCTTCTGGTCTAATACTCCCTGGATTGTATGGCTTGAGTCTTTGAGTGTTGACCATGAAAGTTCCGCCTTTTCCGTTGTCGAGTCCTACCGCTCCATGAGATCAAACGTTCTTTATGATGAACGGTCCCGACCACCTCGATTTCAGTTTTCCTGGAAAAAGTTTTAGCCGAGAATTGAATAAAAGAACAAGGTCACCTTGTTGGAAGTTTCGATTGAGGATGTGCCGGTCGTGCCACTTCTTGGCCCGCTCCTTGTAAATCCGCGCGTTTTCATATGCGTCCAAGCGAATTTCCTCTAGGTGATGGAGCTCTAGCACTCGTTTCTCCGCTGCGGTTTTCCAGTCGTAATTCAATGCCTTAATCGCCCAATATGCCTTGTGCTCCAACTCAACCGGTAGGTGGCAAGATTTCCCATAAACGAGTTGAAATGGAGTCATCCCGATAGGCGTCTTGAATGCCGTCCTGTAGGCCCAAACCGCATCCTCAAGCTTCAAAACCCAGTCCTTTCTTGACTTGGCCACTGTTTTCTCCAAAATTTGTTTGATCTCTCGGTTAGAGACTTATACTTGACCGCTCGTTTGGGGATGGTAGGGAGTCGCTACTCTATGGTGAACACCATATTTAGTCAATATGCTCTGAATCACTCTATTAACAAAGTGTGCTCCTCCATCACTTATCACCACTCTTGGGACTCCAAACCGAGGAAATATGACTCTTTTGAACATCCGTGACACAGTGCTTGAATCATTCTTCGGACTAGCAAGTCCCTCCACCCATTTCGTCACATAGTCCACTGCCACAAGAATGTATAGGTTACCGCAAGATAATGGAAACGGTCCCATAAAATCTATTCCCCATACGTCAAATGGTTCCACTTCCAAGATAAAGTTCTGCGATGCCTCATTTCTCCGCGAGATGTTGCCCGTTCTTTGACAAGCATCGCATGAGCTTACAAAAGCGTGGACATCCTTGAACAAAGTTGGCCAAAAGAAACCCGATTGTAGGATCTTTGTAGCAGTCTTGGCCGAGGCGAAATGCCCTGCGTAATCCGATGCGTGGCAATGATGTATCACTTGCTTCACTTCTTCCTTCGGAATGCATCTTCGAAATAATCCGTCCTTACCTCTCTTAAACAAGAAAGGTTCATCCCAAAAGTAGTCTCTAACATCGTGGAAGAACTTTTTCTTCCCGTTGTAGCTTAGCTCCGGGGGTACCACCTTGGCAACCAAATAGTTGACATAGTCCGCATACCAAGGGGTCATGTTCTTGATTTCCAAGGATAAGATGTGTTCTTCCCTTAGTGAATCATCGATTGGTACAATTTCGGGTATTTCCAATCTCGATAGATGATCCGTCACTGTATTCTCTGTTCCTTTCCTATCGCGGATCTCCAGATCAAACTCTTACAGAAGCAACACCCATCGGATCAACCTTGGTTTAGCATCCTTCTTCGTGAGCAAGTACCTTAAGGCGGCGTGATCCGTGTAGACGATGACCTTAGAACCCACCAAGTATGATCTAAATTTCTCGAAGGCAAATACTACAGCAAGGAGCTCTTTCTCCGTGGTGGAGTAGTTCATTTGAGCGTCATCGAGCGTTCGACTTGCGTAGTACACGGCGTAATGCTTCCCATCTTTCTTTTGTCCCAATACGGCCCCGACCGCGAAGTCGCTAGCATCACACATTAACTCAAAAGGGATACTCCTATCCGGGGGTTGAATGATCGGAGGTGAAACTAGTGCCTTCTTCAATATTCCAAATGCCTTGTGGCACTCCTCATTAAACTCAAACGGGACGTCCTTGCCCAAAAGCGCAGTCAAGGGTCTCGCTATCTTTGAAAAATCTTTGATGAATCTCCTGTAAAATCCGGCGTGACCCAAGAAACTTCTGATCTCTTTAACGTTGGTCGGTGGCGGTAACTTCTCAATCACTTCCACTTTCGCTCTATCCACCTCTATCCCCTTGTCCGAAATCCGATGACCAAGTACAATGCCCTCTTGCACCATAAAGTGGCATTTCTCCCAATTCAAAACCAAGTTCGCCTTGAGACACCTGTCTAACACTCGATGAAGATTGGTTAAACACGCATCAAAGGAGGGTCCATGGACGGAAAAATCGTCCATGAACACCTCCATAATGTCTTCAATGACATCGGAGAAAATAGCCATCATGCATCTTTTAAAAGTTGCGGGTGCATTGCACAATTCAAATGGCATGCGTCTATATGCAAAAGTGCCATAAGGGCATGTGAATGTTGTTTTCTCTTGGTCACTCGGATGGATAGGAATCTGAATGAAACCGGAGTAACCATCGAGAAAACAAAAATAAGAATGCAGTGCAAGTCTTTCTAACATTTGGTCAATGAATGGAAGGGGGAAGTGATCCTGACGGGTGTTCGTGTTAAGTTTTCAATAATCGATGCACATTCTCCATCCCGTAACAGTTCTAGTCGGTATGAACGCCCGTAATTCCTCCCTTCTTAGGCACGACTTGCACCGGCCTAACCCAAGAGCTATCCGAAATTGGGTAAATGATACCCGCATCTAACAATTTCAAGACCTCTTTCTTGACCACTTCTTTCATGTTCGGGTTTAGCCTACGTTGATGTTCAATTGACGATTTGGTATCATCCTCTAAATGTATGCGATGCACGCAAAGAGAGGGGCTAAGACCCTTGACTCCTAGAGTGTAACCTAGGACTTCCCTATATTGCCTAAGCAACTTGGTAAGTTTTTCTACTTGATCCTCATCTAATGCATCATTAACGATAACGGGATAAGTAGAATTTGAACCAAGAAAGACATACCTAAGCCCTTGGGGTAAGGGCTTTAGTTCCACTTGTGGAGCATGTTCGGGGTCCCAATCGTCGTGTGATTCCTCTTTTGAACCTTGAGACGAGTCAAGAACGGTGTGGGAGGTCGACAGGATGCGTCTGAGTTCCAAATCTGCGTTTCCAGGTGAAAACAGGCGGGTCGCCCATTTTTCGGGCGGGTCGCTCGCTTCTACACTACCCGGATCGTTTTTGCTCAGAGAAAACGGGCGGGTCGCCCATTCTGACGGGCGGTCGCTCGCGTGAACAGTGTCATTGCTCAGACAATTCGAGCGGGTCGCCCGTTTTTTACACTGGGTCGCCCATTTTTGGACCCGGTCGCTCGTGTGAACAGTGTCGCTGCGCAGACAAAATGAGCTGGTCGCCCATTTTTCGGGCGGGTCGCTCGCATGAACAGTGCCGCTGCTCAGACAAAATGAGCTGGTCGCCCATTTTTCGGGCGGGTCGCCCGTTTTACTCTGCACTTCATTTTTGGCTTCTTGACCGTCTAACGCTCGTCTTATCTCTTCGATCTCCTCCCAATTACTGTACAAACTTGCTTCTACGGCCATTAGTGACACTTCTAGCGGGTCTACCTCACGGAACTCTCCGATCACTTCTTCCGCCATTGCTTCAAGTATATCCGCATAGCATACCGTATCATTGGTC
>NW_010972219.1:230269-234080 GCF_000463585.1 Tarenaya hassleriana
TCACTACTCCATAACTAGGGTTTCAAAACAGATAGCAAAATGAAGAAACATGAAAAAGGAGAAGAAATGCTCAAGATGGTCTTCAATGGTTGTCCTCTTCTTCTCCTAGCCTCCTTGATCTCCAAAATCCCTCCTTTCTTCCTCTCCAAGGTGATTTTTCTCCAAAGTGTGTAGCCCCCTTTCTCTCTCCTCAAACTCCCCTTTTTGTGAAAGTTCAGAATTAGGTTTCCTCCTCAAAACACGGGCTTTTCCTTTTTGGGCCGAATTTGATTTCGGGCAGTCGCTCATTTTTCAGACGGGTCGCTTATTTTTCTTCCGGTCGCCCATTTTTCGGGCGGGTCGCTCATTTTTCTTCCGGTCGCCCATTTTTCGGGCGGGTAGATCATTTTCCTCTGACACGCGAAAAAGTGAGCGACCGCTCATAAAATGAGCGACCGCTCATAAAACGAGCGACCGCTCACAAAACGGGCGACCGCCCATAAAATGGGCGACCGCTCACAAAACGGGCGACCGCCCATAAAATGGGCGGGTCGCTCGTTTTGTCTGAGCTCCCCGAGCATTCTCGAATTCTTGTTCTTCCGTGCCCGCTTCGTGAGGATTCATCGTGGAGTCTTCCTGCAAGGAAAAATAAGCAAAACAACCTACCCATGACCATCTAACGTCCTATAATGCCTAGAATGTGAGAAGAATTGTGATGCACGACATTATAAAACCGGTGAAAAACCCGTGTGATCACGAAGCATATGGAATTCGATCCATGCGTTCTCGCTCATCAGGTGTCGTAGGACACTGACTCTTGCAGAGAACTGTGCCAGTGCTCATCGGTAAGGTTCCTTTCTTGGAATCTTGCATCTTGAACCGTTTCAAGACTTTATCGATGTAAGTACTCTGACACAATCCTAGAAGACGCCTCGATCTATCTCTATAGATCTTTATGCCTAGAATATAGGCCGCTTCTCCTAGGTCCTTCATAGAAAACTGCGTTCCTAGCCAAGAATTAACGTCTTGCAAGGTAGGAACGTCATTCCCTATAAGGAGAATGTCATCCACGTACAACACTAGAAATACAACTGTGCTCCCACTAGCCTTCTTGTAAACACATGGCTCTTTTGATTGTCTCATCAAAGCGAAGGTTCCAGCTCCTTGAAGCCTGCTTCAGTCCATAAATCACTACAAAAAAACTGTTGTTTTGCAACGAAAAATTTGCGTTGCAAACAGCGTAATTTCGTTGCAAAATGGCTTTTGCAACGAAAAAGAAACGAAATTTCTTGCGTTGGTAACGCGTCGTTGCAAACCAGAAATCGTTGCTAATCGTTGCAACTAGCAACGGCTTAGCAACACAACATATTTCGTTGCTAACGTAGCAACGAAATCACAACGCATCTGTTTTCGTTGCTACTTACAACGAAATTTCTTGCGTTGCTATAGCGTTGTAAAATTAGCAACAAAATTTCGTTGGTAGTAGCAACGTATTTAGAACGAAAATTTTCGTTGCTAATAGCAACACTTAGCAACGAAAATTTTCGTTGCTACTAGCAACGCTTAGCAACGAAAACTGCGTTGCAACGGTTGTTCTGCGTATTATAAAAATCCTAAGTTTGCAACGAAATTGCGTTGCAATATTGCGTTGCAAAGTTTCTTGCAACATTTGTAGCAACTATTTTTTGCGTTGCAAAAGTGTATTAGCAACGCTGTTAGCAACGAAATATTGCGTTGCTAACTTTTTAAAAAAAATAAAAAAAATAAAAAAATACAATTTATTGAAAATCAAAATCGTTCAAATTAACATCGGGCGCATCTTCACCACCATCGTCGGAAGCATCATCATTTGCACCCCTCCCTCCGGCCCCGCCGATGTTGACATTTCCTATGTTTTGGTCAACTAGCAGTTGGAGGTAGTTGTGTCGCTGCTTTAATTCGTCGTACTCAGCTCGCGATACAAAATTGTTCTGCACCTGTTCTTCTAATTCTTGGAGTCGTCGCTGTAGTGTGACAATCTCCTGAACAACTGGTGCTCCTCCTTCCCCGGCAGCGGTGTTGACGATATCTTGTTTGAGCGACCCAAATCCATATATACGACCGTATTTGTTCGGTTTTACGGTCTGAATTCAAATATCTCAATTAGTATGTTATTTAATTATAACTAAAAAATAAAACATTATAAGAAATAAAAAATAAACCAACTAATTACCTTGACATATAGTTCATCGATTTGTTGTTGGGATAATTGCGTTGTAGTATTCATTCCCAACGCAGTCGCTTGAGATTCTTCAAGCATTGTTTGCTGTGATATATATATAAGAGTTAAAAATTTAATAACTAATCTATATTTATAAAACTATTTATATATTTAAAAACGTACCGCTTGTTCGATCTCGTCGATCAAATTTTTGGCATTCCCGTCGATTATAGTACCATCTTTCCTTGTATGTGTAACCTTTAACACATCAAGGAACGATGGTTGTTTTCCACATGTTCGGGCCTACAAACAAAATTTTTATAACATGAATAATTTTATTCCCGTCGATTATAGTACCATCTTTCCTTGTATGTGTAACCTTTAACACATCAAGGAACGATGGTTGTTTTCCACATGTTCGGGCCTACAAACAAAATTTTTATAACATGAATAATTTTCTATATATTATATATATGGTGTTTGAAAATATATATCAATTAATTACTAATGCATGCATGACCCGACTAAATGGCTTTCGGCCCGATGTATGCTTGCTTGGACCAGTTTCGGGAGTCACGTCCGTCGTTCTACTTTGTTTCGCCTTTTTACTTCTTTCAATGTTGACGGGATTCTCTCAATACTCCACCATCTGGGGCCAAACCCCGCTTTCAATGTTCGTCGGGGGAGAACGATCAGGCTTCATCTGCCAATATCGTTTATACCTGTTGACCTTGGATTTGAGTAGGTCCATGACACATCTTTTCCATGCATCATAGACCTTTGAGGTATGCACCTCATCCCAATACCAAGATTGCTAAAAAAACTTAATTAAAAACAATAGACAAATTTTTTTATTAATTTACTAATTTAAAAAAAATAACTTACAGTAAAACTAGCAAACCAATGTTGTCGAGTGGTCTCGGGTAATGACGACCAATTCATCCAAGGTCCAGTAAAGTTACTTTCGATGAACGATGAGACGAAATTATTAACCGTCTGATCGACATTAAACCTACAAATTGCCAATATAAGTAATATTTTTAAACAAATTTATATATTAATTTTATAAAACAAATAATTAAAGTTTACCACAATGCTCCATCCTCTTTGTTAGGATGGAGTTTACGCAATCGCGTCCTCTATAGATTGGACGTGATGTCGGAGTACTGCACCCGCTGTGAAGCTTCGGGAGTTTGTTTTGGCGGAGTCGATCCGCTACCGCGTCCGTAGCTACGTGCAGCAAATCTCCTATCCATTTTCCTGCAAAATAAAACAATTATTAAAATTTATATAAATTATACACGAAAATATAATTGCGTTATCGAAAATATATAAATTTTACCGAACTTTTTGGAAATAGACGTAGAGAGAAGGATTAGGGTGTTGGAAGAAGTGTTTAGAGAGAGAAAGTGAATTTGTTGTTGGAATTGTAAAGAATAGAAACGAAATTCGTTCCTTTATATAGCGGAACGTTGCAATGAAATTTCGTTGCTAACTAGCAACGAAATTGCGTTGCTAACGGCCTTAGCAATGAAATTGCGTTGCAAATGCGGAGTAGTAAATGCGTGCAGTGAATTCGCCAGAGACTATCGGATTTCACGCAGTTTAGCAACGAAATTTCGTTGCTAAGGC
>NW_010972219.1:234100-237595 GCF_000463585.1 Tarenaya hassleriana
CGTTAGCAACGCAATTTCGTTGCTACTTTGAAACGAAATTTCGTTGCTAAATCAATTAGCAACGAAATTTCGTTGCTAAAGTGATTCAAATCGTTGCAAGGTTTCAGATTACTGTGATGGTCAAATCGTACAGTAGCAACGAAATTTCGTTGCTAACTGTAGTAGCAACGAAATTTCGTTGCGAAAGGATACGAATCGTTGCTACTTGTCGCCTGCATGTAGACCGATTCTGCATGGAGATCGCAACGCAATTTCGTTGCTACTACAGTTAGCAACGCAATTTCGTTGCTATAGGATTTAGCAACGCAATTTCGTTGCTAACTCTATATTTATTTTTTTTTCAATCAGAATCCTCTTCATCCTCATCGTTTACATCACTTTTCTTCGGATTCACTATCTCCTTCTTCAACAATATTTTCATCAACATATAGAATACCATCTTCAATATGACCAATAAGATTATCAACTGACGGCAATGCCATCGCGTTTAATTCTTCGACGTCATGGATGATTTCTTGAAGAGGTAGCATTGTTGAATCGGTTGCATTTTCTTCATGGGATATTCGTCGTGGTTGTATTCTGATGACCGCACTCCATTGTTCACGCCGCCGTTTAACACTTGGATAAGACATAAAACGCACCTGATCAGCTTGGGATGAAAGGATGAATGGATCGTAAAAAATACTTTCTTGTGATGTTGACATCAACAATTCCGGAAGCGTTCTTTCTGATGCCTCTGCCCTGTATATGATCAAACCAGTCACAGTTGAATAACAACCATTCGTAGTTCAACATAACCATTGTATTCGAGAACCATGATTTCCTTAAGAATGCCGTAGAAATCAGGTTCATTCGGCGTCACAGCTTACGGAACCTCTAACACAAATTCCGTACTTCGATACTCGTCGTTCTGAACCATGGTCGAATGTGTGAAACGTGTATCCTGTTGGGTTTCGCTACGGATTTCTAGCATGTGATCATATCGATCTAGGGTTTGGTTTACTAGGTTTCATGCAGCGGAAGAATAATCTAAACCTAGTCAAACGTCACACGCAACCAAAATCATCTGTAAAACCCCGTTTAATCGTGTATATCACCGTAAGAATCGAATACTTACCTCTTTCCTGAAGATCTGAAAGTAGCAATCGATCCAGGGCCTGTTTTAATCACCAAGAGCTGAAAGTACAGCTCCTCTACACGTATCCACACCGACGGGAAGGATTCCAAACGCTTTTGGAACTGATCTGCTAGGATCTGTGAAGTGAATAGGGTTTCCAAGACTTGGGATCGAATCCCGGGAACTAGAACCTCAAAAGAAACGATTTTCTTGTGTTCTAGATCTGTCTTAGGGTTCTGTAAGTCGAGTTCTTCTACTTAGGACGGCGTCCAACACCTCCTTATAAGTTAGAAACCCTAATCCTTGTGAAAAGAGACTTTTTACGAGTATTGACTCGGTCGAGTCAGAACGAATCAGCCCAAGCCCATTGTCAACTCTTGACTCGACCCATTGAGTATTGACTCTGTCCGAGTCAAAACTTTGACTCGGTCCGAGTCAAAACTTTGACTCGGTCCGCGTCAAAACATCAGCCAAGCCCAACACACTTTCTGGGCTTCGACCCGCATGGAACTGACTCGGTCCGAGTCAGAAGGCTGAAAACGTCCCGACACTCTGATTTGATCCGAAAACGGTTTTTCCGACCAAATCCAAGTCTTTGTTTCTGAAACTTCACATATAAGTCCATCCCTAATGGTGTGTGACCCTGTAGTCCCATTCGCAGTGGCAGCAGCCTCGAGAACCATTCCCGATCTACAAGTCATGGTTAGCCTCTAACAAGACGCCATGACCACCCACATTGAATTGAGTTAGAGGTGATCTAAACAAGGCAATAACAGCTCGAGTTCTGATCCTTTATCCCAACGAATAAATGAATATAAATGACAATTCAATAGTTGACTCATTTGACAACATTGATGGTTTAAACCCCAAAAAAATTATTAAGAGATTAAAATACTGATATTGTCTCCATTATTATTATTATTTATACATAAAAATTCAAAATAATAATTGCATAAAATGGCGGTAACTTCTCTTTTGCAATCTGGATGCCATTTAATGGATGTATAATAAAATATTGATCTTGCATAAATTTTATACTCCATCCTTTTTTTAAAATATATGGGGTCTTATACAATATTACGTGTTACTAAATAAATATCATTTTAGATTTTTTAAGTGATTTTTTAATTTTTTAAAATTTTATTATTAATTAAAAATATAAAATTAATAGAGTATTGATGAAAATATGGTTTATTGAGGCGTACATGATTTTTTTATTATATTTTCTTAATAGTTGTGAAAAAATTAAAATGATACTTAAGAGTAATTTTTTATTGTAATAATTTTCGAACGATGCAAAAAAATTAATAAACCTATTACGATCATTTGCCTTAATGATAATAATAAATTAGCACCATATGTATAAATTAGTAAATTATGTGATGCTATTGCCTCGAGTCCCATGCAAATTGCCGTTGCCTGTTGACTTATCCCCCAAGGTCGGTCCATTTGCGCGTATCATATTCTATATCGTATTTATATGAAAGTAGGCCTAACAAAATTTTCCCAATTTTGGTGAATTTTATCATAATTCAAAACGAATTTCTATCCACAAAATCCCATCCAAAGTTTTTTTTCCTGAAAATGAATACGAAATTCCAAACATATTAAAATATCATCCGCCTGAGTACATGTTTGGATCTCTGATGTGACCGGGGTTCCTTAGCTTGCGCAATCGCACCATTGTTGTCACAATACAACTCAACGGATCTGCAATGCTAGGAATGACGCCCAGGTCTCCCACGAATTTCCTGATCTAAACAGCTTCCTTAGCTGCATCCGATGCTGCTATGTACTCGGCTTCTGTAGTCGAATCTGCCACGGTTGGCTGTTTGGAACTCTTCCAACTGATAGCCCCACCGTTCAGGCAGAAAACATAACCTGACTGCGATCTGAAGTCATTATCTGTCGGTTTGGAAACTAGCATCGGTATAACCACTTATAGCGAGCTCGTCTTCCAATCCGCCATACACCAAGAACAAATCCTTAGTTCTTCTCAAGTACTTAAGGATGTTCTTGACCGCAATCCAGTGAGCCTCACCTGGTGTAGACTGATATCTACTAGTCATACTCAATGCATATGATACATCCGGACGAGTACATAACATGGCGTACATGATGGATCCAATTTCCGAGGCATATGGAATCCTACTCATGAGCTCTCGCTCATCCTGTGTCTATGGACACCGAGTCTTGCTAAGAGCCACGTCATGTCCCATAGGCAAGGCACCCCTCTTGGAGTCTTGCATGTTGAACCGATTCAAGACCTTGTCAATGTATGTACTCTGACTTAGACCAAGAAGCCTTCTCGATCTATCTCTATAGATCTGGATTCCAAGAATATAGGCGGCTTCTCCTAAGTCCTTCATCGAAAAAAC
>NW_010972219.1:239471-240214 GCF_000463585.1 Tarenaya hassleriana
ATGGCATGTACAAAATAACAATCATGCAACTCCAATACAAGGCCAGAAGGTAAAGTGAGATCGTAAGTCCCGACGGTTAATGCAGCAACTCTTGCTCCATTCCCGATGCGGAGATATACTTCTCCCTTCGCCAATTGTCTACTTCCTCAAGTCAGTTCAGTCAAGCTGTTCCGATAAACTCGGTTGAACTACTCTTAGTTCAATTGAATCGTCTGTGTATATAATCCTTTTTGCCAAACAACACTTGCTTGCTTTAAATTATGTACCGAAATACTCTCATTGGTTAAACATTCATAATGTTCATCCAATGTGCATCAAAATCTCGGCTCAGACACTTGAAACGATGCAACAATCAACTGACTCTGTCCGAGTTAAGACTTGACTCGGTCCGAGTCAGAAGCCGAAATCATCTACAGATCAATCTGAACCAAAACTTGATGGGAATATAGCTCATCTTTGCATCTGTGTTGTCATTGTTTGATGATGGACTAGCTGGTAGTGGATCATAGAGAGATTGACACTGATTGATGATAGACTAGCTGGTAGTAGATCATTAATAGAATCTGCATTTGTTTTGTTCGTTCTGTTTTGTCTCTTTTGTAGGACATGGCGTCAACCGGTAGCGTACCGAGTTTGACGATGCGATCTATCCTTGAGAAGGATAAATTGACTGGGACGAACTTCTTAGACTGGTATCGTAACTTGAGAATAGTTCTCAAGCACGATAAGAAGTCATACGTCCT
>NW_010972219.1:241807-242142 GCF_000463585.1 Tarenaya hassleriana
ACTGGGACGAACTTCTTAGACTGGTATCGTAACTTGAGAATAGTTCTCAAGCACGATAAGAAGTCTTACGTCCTAGAAGGGGCTATACCACCAGAGCCTGCGGCCAATGCCACGAGATCCGTCAAGGATGCTTGGCAGAAGCATCAGACTGACAACAATGAGATCTCCTGTCTCATGTTGGGAAGCATGGCCCCGAATCTGTAGAGGCAGTTTGAAGGTAACCGAAATAAAAGATTTCGGGTTACACTGCTATATCGGATGAGCCTACAGGGTCACACACAGGAAAGGACGAATGCGCGAGAAGAGACGAGAAAATCCTGGTGGAGCGGAGGCCA
>NW_010972219.1:243202-243405 GCF_000463585.1 Tarenaya hassleriana
AGCGTGAGTACTAAACGGTTTAAGCCGAACGACTTAAACCCGACCTTCCTCTGGCATTGTCGTCTAGGCCATATAAACGAGAAGAGCATAAAGAAGCTTCATTATGAAGGTCTTCTGGATTCATTTGACTTGAGTCTCTTGAATCTTGCGATTCTTGTTTGATGGGAAAGATGACAAAGCATCCTTTCAAAGGGAAAGGACAG
>NW_010972219.1:243621-243866 GCF_000463585.1 Tarenaya hassleriana
CGTGGTGGCGAGTATATGAGCCAAGAGTTCACTGACTTTCTGGTTGATTGTGGTATTGTATCACAATTAACTCCCCCTGGAACGCCACAGTGGAACGGCGTGTCTGAACGGAGGATCCGAACACTGTTAGACATGGTTCGTTCAATGATGAGTCAGACAGATCTTCCAAAGTCCTTTTGGGGCTATGCTTTAGAGACCGCTGCGTACCTGCTCAACAGGAGTCCAACGAAGTCGGCTGAAACGAC
>NW_010972219.1:245455-245678 GCF_000463585.1 Tarenaya hassleriana
TGATAGTCCCATTGCTCTGTATTGTGACAACAATGGAGCGATCGCACAAGCGAAAGAACCCAGATCCCATCAACGATCCAAATACATACTCAGACGGTTGAAGTTCTGCCTTGTTGAAACGTCATACGCATCAACACCTGTTGGTTTAGTGCTCTATGATGTACTGTTTATGAGCTTTGTTCAGATACATTTGATGTATTGATACTTTCTACGGTTTTATGAG
>NW_010972219.1:245907-252362 GCF_000463585.1 Tarenaya hassleriana
CGGTTCCATGATTGGATCCTAAGACCTGAGATATCTACGGAATCCAACATGAGGAGTTGCGTGCTTTGGATACGTCAAACGTCCTGTGTAACAGGAGGACTGTAAAGGCGTATATCAGGTACGAAACGAATCATGTGCTGGATTGTAGATAGTCAAGACGGGATTTGTACCTCTCGTAAAAGAGAGAGATACTATAGACGAGCGTCGTCTATTTCAGACAGTCGAACTCAGTGAACGAGAAAGCAGTCGAATCAGATAAGGTGGCTTGTCCATGCCTTATGTTCGACAAATGATATCGTGATACAAGAGGATCATCAACCGGAATCATCTCTGGCGTTCGTAAGATCACGAACAAACTCTATTCGAGATAGGTAGTCATAGTGTCTTCCTAGAGACCGCCTATGACTTGTATATCCGGAATAGAGATTTCGGACTATACTGCTATATCGAATGAGCCTACAGGGTCACACACGCAGGGAATGACGAAATGTGCGAGAAAACGACGGAAAAACCAAGACGGAAGGGTCTGGAACGGACAGACCAGAAGTCCGGAACGGACGGTCCGCCGTGCCAGACCCGACTGTCCAGAACGGACTGTCCGTTCCAGAAGGTCTGGAACGGACGATCCACTAATGCCAGACCGTCCGTTCTACGTGCTGGAACGGACGGTCCGCGTGTATTTCTGGACCGTCCGTTCCGGGCTTCAGTTTTTCCGAAATTAAACCGAAATTAAACCGAATTAGGGTTAAATATCCTTATAAGAAGGAGATTAAAAACCCTAACTCGGTAGAGACGAAAAGAGCCGATTTTTGGCAGAAACGAGAGAGTTTTTGGAGATCCAAAAACGAGTTCTAAGTCTCGAGATTTCTCGGTGCACATATCGAATAGAGATTCGAGTCCTAGCAGACAAGTTCCAACCGTTGGAATCCATCCCGTGGTGTGGATACGTGTAGAGGGTGAGGTATTCTTCCTGCCTTTCGTGATCAGACGAGTTCTTCGATTGATACAGGCCCCGGATCGATTGAGGTAAGCGTTCTAACGTTTCTACGATTCAATAACACCATGGTTCTAGGGTTCTATAAAATTTTTGTTTTACTTCCGCTGCGCAAACCCTAGAATCGATCTCTTAGGAATTAGATCCGCTCATGAGATCCCAGGAAACCCAACAACACCTTGTTCCCACAACATCAATAATTCATCAATCAAAGGTTGGAGGAACACATCAAAACTCTTCTTCGGATGAGAAGCTCCCGGCAGTAATATCGTCAGAAATAAAAACTCTCTTTTCAAACAAATTTTCGGCGGTAGATTATACGGCGACAACACAATTGGCCATAATGAATATTGTTTTCCAGACTGACCATACGGTGCAAATCCATCGGTGCATAAACACAGATAAACATTTCTCACATCACAGGCAAAATCAGGATATAGCTGCACAAAATGCTTCCATGCCTCACCATCTGATGGATGACGCATGTTGCCTGAATCTGAAACATGTTCTCCGTGCCCACGCATCTGAGATGATGTCTTGTGAGATTCATAAAATCTCTTCAATCTGTCTGCTATCGGCAAATAAAACATCCGTTTATACGGCACTCTTTTACGTTTTACATTTTTCCTGGGTTTGAATCGATCAGCTCTACAAAATCGACAATTCAATAACTCTTTATCATCTCCAGACCAAAAAATCATGCAATTGTTCTGGCATACATCGATTTTGATAGCCCTCATGCCTAATGATCCCATGAGTTTAGACATATTGTAGAAAGAATCAGGAGCATGGTTACCTCCAGAAAGATAATCGGTCATCATCTGACATACCTCGTCCATACAATTCTCCGTCAGATTATAACTCGACTTTATGCCCATCATTCGTGCTGAAAGAGATAATTGGGATAATCCTTCTACGCACCCTTCATATATAGGTTGATTAGCTGCCTCCAACAAATCAAAAAACTTCTTTGATTCGTTGTTCGGTTCTTCATCATCTTCCCTGTTAGAACAAAACTGAGAAGGGAATGCATCTTGAACCATATCAACGTAACGGTTAGATGGCCTCCCAACAAATTTGTCGTTAATGGCAGGAATATTAACAACATCGAGCGTTTCACCGTGATAAACCCATACATAATAATTTGGAACAAAACCTCTTTTGAATAGATGTTTTAGAACCACCTCTGGAGTAAGGAATTTAGTATTTTCACATCGTGCACACGGACAATATATTTTACCCGTTCTTACGCACTGATTCTGACTTGTCGCAAATTGCATGAAATTCTGCAACCAGAAATACTACTGTGCTCCCACTGACCTTCTTGTAAACACATGGCTCGTCCTCGTTCTGCGAGAAACCAAACTTTTTGATTGTCTCATCAAAGCGAAGGTTCCAGCTCCTTGAAGCCTGCTTCAGTCCATAAATGGACCTCTGAAGCTTGCACACCATCCTCGGGTTCCTCAGATCTACAAAACCTTCAGGTTGTGTCATGTACACATCCTCGGTCAAGTTCCCGTTAAGGAACGCGGTCTTGACATCCATTTGTCATATCTCATAGTCGTAATATGCGGCTATGGCAAGTAGGATCCTGATGGACTTCAGCATAACTACGGGCGAAAACGTCTCATCATAGTCAATACCATGAATCTGACGGAATCCTTTCGCCACAAGTCGTGCCTTATACGTGTGCACATTGCCATCCATGTCGGTCTTCTTCTTGAAGATCCACTTGCATCCGATGGGTTTTATCCCTTCAGATGCATCAACCAGAGTCCATACTTGGTTGTCTGACATGGATTGCATCTCGGACTTCATAGCCTCGCACCATTTCTCGGAATCGGGACTCGCCATAGCCTCTGGGGATGTGGTAGGTTCGTCATGTTCTAATAACATGAGTTCCTCATTCCCAGTCACGAGAAATCCATATATCGTTGGCTCTTGACGAATCCTGCCTGATCTTCGAGGTTCACTCGTCGAAGGTTGAGTCACAACCGGCAGTGAAACAGGTTGAACTTCTTCAACTTGTTCACTTGGCTCAGTGTCTACTTGCTGCTCTCGAACTTCCTCAAGTTCGATCCTACTCCCACTGACTCTTTTGAAGACGAACTCTCGCTCCATAAAAGTCGCATTCCTGGCAATGAACACATTGTTCTCTGCCGGAATCCAGAAGTAGTAACCCTTAATTTCCTTAGGGTAGCCTACAAATAAACACTTATCAGACTTGGAGGATAACTTATCAGTCATCTGACGCTTCACATAAGCATCGCAACCCCAAATTCTGACAAACGACAAAGCGGGACGCTTCCCCGTCCATATCTCATATGGCGTCGTTTCAGCCGACTTCGTTGGACTCCTGTTCAGTAGGTACGCAGCGGTCTCTAAAGCATAGCCCCAAAAAGACTTTGGAAGATCTGTCTGACTCATCATTGACCGAATCATGTCTAACCGTGTTCGGTTCCTCCGTTCAGACACGCTGTTCCATTGTGGCGTTCCAGGAGGAGTTAATTGTGATACAATACCACAATCAACCAGATAGTCAGTGAACTCTTGGCTCATATACTCGCTACCACGGTCCGATCGAAGTGTCTTGATCGTCTTGCCAAGCTGGTTCTGTACTTCGTTTCTGAAAGCCTTGAACATTTCAAGTGTTTCAGACTTATGTCTCATCAAATAGACATAACCGTATCGACTGAAATCATCAGTGAACGTAACGAAATACAAATAACCTCCTCTAGCTGGACAGCTCATTGGTCCGCATACATCACTATGTATAAGATCCAATAACTCTGTCACTCTCTGTCCTTTCCCCTTGAAAGGATGCTTTGTCATCTTGCCCATTAAACAAGACTCGCAAGATCAAGAGACTCAAAGTCAAATGAATCCAGAAGACCTTCAGAATGAAGCTTCTGTATGCCCTTCTCGTTTATATGGCCTAGACGACAATGCCAGAGGAAGGTTGGGTTTAAGTCGTTCGGCTTAAACCGTTTAGTACTCACGTTATAGATGGATGAAGTTGAGTTTGAAGGCTGATCATTCAAGACATATAAACCATTAACTAGATAACCATTACCATAGTAAATATCGTCTCGATAAATCATCAAACTCGAGTTCTCAATCACAAATCGAAAACCATCCAAATCCAGACAAGAAATAGAAATAATGTTTCTGCTAATCGCAGGAACATAGTAACAATTACTAAGCTCTAAAACAAGTCCAGAAGGAAGATGCAAATCGTAAACGCCAACACACAATGCAGCAACTCTTGCTCCATTTCCGACGCGTAGATCCGCTTCTCCCTTAGCTAGCATCCTACTTCTTCTTAGTCCCTGCACATTTCCACAAATGTGTGAGGCACTTCCGGTATCCAATACCCACGAAGATATAGTACAGATGTTAGCTTCTATAACATGAATACCTGAGGCAGAAGCTTCACCAAGCTTCTTATCCTTCAGATCCTCCAAGTAAATGTGACAATTACGCTTCCAGTGTCCAGATACTCCTCAGTAATGACAGTCACCCTTATCGGGCTTAGGCTTGGGCGTAGAGGCAACTTTTGCCTTTTTTGCCGCCTTCTTTTTGGTATTACCCCGCCGCTTCTTGCTGGAGTTTTTCTCAACAACAAGCACAGTCTTGGGTACCATGATATCCTGCTCGGCCGATTTCAGCATCCCATGCAGTTCGGCTAAGCTCTTAGTCATCCCGTGCATATGGTACTGCATCACGAACTGGTTATAGTCGTCGGGTAATAACATCAGGATCAAGTCTGCAACCAAGTCACCATCGAGGTTCACTCCCATACGCTCAAGTTCTTCAACATGAGCTCTCATGTTGAGGACGTGGGTGTTGACAGAGCTACCTCTCGGCATCTCCGTCTTCACCAAAGCTTTCAATCTACAAAAGAGACAAAACAGAACGAACAAAACAAATGCAGATTCTATTAATGATCTACTACCAGCTAGTCCATCATCAATCAGTGTCAATCTATCTATGATCCACTACCAGCTAGTCTGTCATCAAACAATGACAACACAGATGCAAAGATGAACTATATTCCCATAAAGAAAAATAACCCTCCGATAAATTTCTGTATGGGACTAAGATCCGTATATCACGTAAGAACAAGTTTTTACACTCAACCTTATGCTATTTAGGTAGACATCTAATGTCAATCACATCCAATGTGATTCTTAGATCCTTTATGAGACTTATGATATCAAATATCATTGCATACTCGTCTCATCTGTACCATTAAGTTTCAAGTCAAAACTTGACAACTTAACCCAAGATAAACCATATTCAAGCTGTAGGAACCACGATTTCCTACCCTGCCTCACAAAGATAATCCGACACGCTCAGCTTTGGCATGACCCGTGTTACGGACGATCGATGCCTTGACAGGCGCTCTAGTAATGGGAGGTACACACTTAGCATTACATGAATAAGGGATTTTCAAAACCGCACCTAGATCAAGCATCTACTTTCAAGCTATGAGAACCACCATTTCTCCATCTTGCCTCACCAAGATAATACGGCACACCCAGCTTTGGCATGACCCATGACACGTACGATCGAGGCCTTGACAAGTGCTTTACTTATAGAGCTTCTAGATCTAACCGGTTTCTGTGTAACGATTGTTCATAATCCGAATAGACCATCCATTCGATTATGTAATCCCAATCCCGGAGCTCCCACTCAATCAAGCATATTCTATATCTCGATTAAGTTACATGTATTCATTCACTATGGACCATCCATAAGAATGAATCATGTCTATTTGAGTTACAGTTGATCAGAATAAGCAACGATTGCGTAATCGGACCTCGAAAATGAAAATTTTAGGAATCTGGTCTTTGGACTGTCCGTTCTGGAGGTAGAACGGACGTTCCAGGCTAGCAGAACGGACTGTCTCGACTACAGTAGTCAGATGGGACGTTCCACGCCGAAACAAGCCAGAACGGACGTTCCACGCTTGCAGAACGGACGGGCTGAGGACCAGAACGGACGTTCCAGACCTTTCGGTCTTTCCTCAGTCCGCCACCCTTGGACTGTCTGTTCTAGCTTACCCAGAATGGACGGTCTAGGGTAGGTCTACGTGATCAGATCACGTTTTCCCGCGTTATCAGCCCGATCAGACCCGAAACTGATCCGAATTCTTCTGTACACCCAAAATTCGAACTCCTGCACTCTATGCAACATGAAATATGCAATCTACACTAGATTCAATCATCAAACATGCATAGAAATCAAAGCAAACATGGATTCAAACAATTCAACGGGGAAACGTGATCTGATCACGGAGAACTACCCTAGACCGTCCGTTCTGGTAAGCCAGAACGAACGGTCCACGGGTGACGGACTAATTGGCACAGAACGGAAGGTTGGACCGTCCGTTCTGCCATGTAGAACGTCCGTTCTACTAGGCAGAACATTCGTTCTGACTTTTGCAGTCGAGACCGAA
>NW_010972219.1:255025-256640 GCF_000463585.1 Tarenaya hassleriana
TTAATGGTATAGATGAGACAAGTATGCAATGATATTCGATATCATAGTCTCATAAAGGATCTAAGAGTCATATTGGATATGATTGACATTAGATGTCTACCTAAATAGCATAAGGATAGGTGTAACAATTTATTCTTGTGTGAAATACGGATCTTAGTCCCATATAGAAATTTATTGTAGGGTTATTTTTCTGTATGGGAATATAGCTCAATTTTGCATCTATGTTGTCATTGTTTGATGATGGACTAGTTGGTAGTAGATCATTGATAGAATCTGCATGTAGATGTGTTTTCGTTCTGTTTTGTCTTTTTCTGTAGGACATAGCGTTAACCGGTATTGTACCGAAGTTGACGATGCGATCTATCCTTATGAAGGACGCTTCCGGGTAACATGGACGATTCTTTGATTGTTGATCAGTAGAATGCATCATTCCAAAAAGAGAGCTGAAAGCCATGGTAAGAGTGAAATGGTAGTTGTTGGAAAGAGTTCCAGCAAAAGGAAGCGTTCCAAGAGCAAGGGCAAGTGGAAAGTGACAAGCGTTGTCATTGAACCTAAGCCTAAGTCCAAAAAGGAAGAGTGTTATTTCTGTCATGCCGTTGGGCATTGGAACAGAAATTGTAGACTCTACCTGGAAGATCATGAGAAGAAGAAGTTTAAAGAAGCTTCGACTTCTGGTGTCTTCGTTATAGAGGCTAATTTGTTTACTTCTACGTCGTGGGTATTAGATACCGGAAGCGCCTCGCATATTTGTGGAAATATGAAAGAGTTTCGAGGAAGTAGATAATTGGCAAAAGGAGAAGTAGATCTCCGCGTTGGGAATGGAGCAAAAATTGTTGCATTAGCCATCGGGACTTTCGATCTGACTTTACCTTCTAGGCCTTGTATTTGAGTTGCATGATTGTTATTTTGTTTATGCTATTAGCAAGAACATTATAACGATTTTATGCCTAGACTCGGACGATTTCAGATTTGTTATTGAGAACAAAGGTCTATTCATTTGTAGAGGTGATTTATTCTATGATAAAGGTTACCAGTTTAATAGCCTTTATGTTTTGGATGACGAACCGTCAAGATACAGGTCAATCTATAACGTTTGTACCAAACAGTTTAAGACGAACGACTTAAACCCGACCTTCCTCTGGCATTGTCGTCTAGGCCATATAAACGAGAAGCGCATACAGAACCTTCATTCTGAAGGTCTTCTGGATTCATTTGACTTTGAGTCTCTTGAATCTTGCGAGTCTTGTTTAATGGGCAAGATGACAAAGCATCCTTTCAAAGGGAAAGGACAGAGAGCGACAGAGTTATTGGATCTGATACATAGTGATGTATGCGGACCAATGAGATGTCCAGCTAGAGGAGGTTATCTGTATTTCGTTACGTTCACTGATGATTTCAGTCGATACGATTATGTCTATTTGATGAGACATAAGTCTGAAACACTTGAAATGTTCAAGGCTTTCAGAAACGAATTACAGAACCAACTTGGCAAGACGATCAAGACACTTCGATCCGATCGTGGTGGCGAATATATGAGCCAAGAGTTCACTGACTAGCTGGTTGATTGTGGTATTGTATCACAATTAACTCCCCCTGGAACGCCACAGTGGAACGG
>NW_010972219.1:256795-264119 GCF_000463585.1 Tarenaya hassleriana
CGATATCTCTCTCTTTTACGAGAGGTACAAATCCCATCTTGACTGTCTATTTGTCAGTATATGATTCGTTTCGTACCTGATACACGCCTTTATAGTCCTCCTGTTACGCAGGGCGTTTGACGTATTCAAGGCACGCAACTCCTCATGTTGGATTCCATAGATATCTAGGTCTTAGGATCCAATCATGGAACCGCCATATGAGATTCAAGTCATGACGCTAGTCCATGTGACAATCTCATGCGGGTCAATCCAGTGTTCCGTTCTCCAACGAATACCTATGACTGTGATTGTATCCAGTACCTATGATCATCTATATGATCATCAATCACACATCATACTAGTCTTATTATGTCGTTATTTCCATAACGACACAAGACTAGGGAGTTTAGTATCATTCATAATGATACACGGATTTCATAACAGATCTAGTATGCAAGAACATGTAATGAATCAAATACTCTCATATAAACCATAGAAAGTATCAATACATCGAATGTATCTGAACAAAGCTCATATACATCATAGAGCACTAAACCAACAGTTTCAAGAACTTCTTCTAGAGTTTGTCTCTTCCGAGCTTAAACTCACTCCTAGAGAATCGATTCACCCATTTCCCAATGATCTAAATGATCTCTAGATGCATTAGTGTAGCCTATCATGAACCCTAAACAAGCTAAGCCATCTCCCAATGTGAATAACTCACTCATTTGACATTTGGTTTCAAACATCATTCCCATATCCCTATGATCAATGTGTTCTATAGCCATATCGATTAGGGGTTCATCCAAATCAATAGCATTAAGCACAAAACATCAAACCCATGGAAAAAAACTCAAAAAAATCATAGATAAGCATAGGTGTCCATACAAAAGTGGAGATCCCTCACCCACAACAAAGTTACTACTCCATAACTAGAGGTTCAAAACAGAAAACAAAAAGGGAAAACATAGAAAAGGAGAAGGAAAGCTCAAGATGGTCTTCAATGGTGGTCCCCTTCAAGATGTCTCCCTAGGTCTCCAAATCTCTCTCTTGCCTCTTCTCCAAGGTGATTTTCTTCAAAAGGGTCGAGTCCCCTTTCTCTCTCATCAAACTCCCCTTTTTATGCAAGTGCTCCAACTAGGTTTCTCCTCAAAAATCGGGCTTTTCCTTTTTGGGACGGATTTGATATTGGGCGGTCGCTCACTTTTTGTTCAGGGTCGCCCATTTTTTCTTCAGTGTCGCTCGTTTTTCTTCAAGGTGAGCGACTGCTCATATTTACGAGCGACCGCTCGTTCTCTGTAATGGCACAAAGCGACCGCCTGGTGTAATGAGCGGGCCGCGCGGTCCCAAGATTTTGACACCGAGCGACCGCTCGGCTAGATGGGCGGGCCGCTCATATTCTCTGAGTTCTCCGGGGCTCCTCGATTCCACTCCTTTCCCGTACCTCATGCGCAAATATCCTCGTTTGATCAACCTGCAAAGAAAATTGAGGATAGAATCCTACCCATGACCGTCTAACGTCCTATTATGCCTAAAATATGAGAAAAATCAAAGTTTATGACGTTAGAAAAACCGGTGGAAAAACCGTGTGATTAGTAAAGTATCTCTATTTGTGTTTTACATTCATTTTAATCAGATTTCACCCTTTTGGTTTGAAGAAAAATAGAAAAAACATAAAAACAGTTCCACCGGCGAAGAGGTAACGATATATCTTTTGCTATTTCGTTTTTGCTTCAATTTTCTGTTTGTATTTTGATTTTGATTAACAACCTTGAGAAAATAAAAGAAAAATGTTTGGAGATGGAGAGGATAGCAGCGTAGCCATGTTGAAAGTCCTACGAAGTATTCAAGCACGATTAACTCGACTTGAAGAAGAACGTATGCAACCGAGGTCCGACAAAACAAACAACGATTTCTATGAAAGGTCAACGAACCTAGATTTCAATTAACCATGTTTTGAAGATCCACATCCAAAGAGTAGAGCAGTATGTTACACTCGTAACCCATGTACAATATACGGATTGTGCCACATGGACGATATGACAATAAAATAATAAACTGCGGAAGGAAAAATATGAAATCCAAAAATATTTTTAATCAAAACAGAGTAAGCAGCGGGAAACACAAGTGATCAGTATCGCAAAACAACACATGTCCGAATAGTCATAGTATAACCGTACAAAATGCGGGAATACAAGTCCCATAGTCCAAAATACAAATCTCGTACATGATGTTGCCTCTCTCAGGTCGTCGTCGTCCAGTGCGCTAGGCGTAATCCTCGTGATCTGAAAAATATAAAACCACGAGAGCTAAGCACAACTGCTTAGTGAGTAGCCCGGGTTAAACCCGGTAAACCCGTTCTCAGCGAGAACAATGTTAAAACGATGATTCACAATCATCACGCAACAATAAATAAGCATGCATCGTCACATAACATACATCACAATCAAGTCAATCACAATCACACCCGTATGGAGTCCACCATAAGGTTTTTAGCCATAGATCCTAGTCAAGTCCATGACTAGGAGCGCCTCCACGCCCGTCAAGTCCATGACGTTGGCCGTCGCGTCGTACACGACTAAAACGCGTCTCAAACGCCCGTCAAGTCCATGATGGTGATGGTTGCATCCATAACCATTCACAAACACAATCACGCTTGACTCGTATCGCACGAGCAAACTACACACATAGCACACATCATGCATATATTCCTCGGTACAATCACACGTATCACGACATCCGGTCCCATACCGATCTACCGTTTAACGCTATGCAAACTACCCCATATAATCACGCAATGAGTCACTCGCATCGTTGAATCACACATCTCACCGCACGCGGAATTAAAAAATCGTCCGAATAATGGGTTCTGTACCCTAGACCGGTCGGTCCAGGCATCCCGTGCTATCCCGAGACCCCTCGTCTAAATTTGGGGTCTGGAATGCAGACCGTTCGGACTGGGGATGTCAGACCGTCCGGTCTGGGACATCTAGTCCGTCGGGTCTGGCAAATCAGACCGTCGGGTCTGGCCCTGTTCTCTTTCGCGAAACAGATTTCTGGTCCGACTTCGTTTGATCATATCTCACTCATTTTTCCCCCAAGTTACTTGTCGTTTATTGTTAAATGTTCATTGAAGTGTCATCTATCTAACCCAAGCAACAAACCATCGAGATAACACGATTGCGGGATGAAAATGAGCTCACACAGAGTCAACTCAAGCCACTCACCTATGTTTTTTGCTCAGATCTGGTTTTGGCCGGATTTGTTGCCGTTTTCCGGTCTTTTTCTCGCCGGAAACCTCTTCCAAACACTCTAGGGATGTCCCCCTTTGTGTTCCCGAGCTCCCTTCTCCTTCTTTCTGCCTCTTTCTCGCCCTCTCTCTCTTCCTCCTCTCTCTCTATTTTCTCAGATTCAGTCCGAAAATGGTGAAGTCTGGGGATTAAGGGAGGTTTATTGCACGTGAGAGAGGTGGAATGGGCTCAAACCCAGGCCCAGCTCGAAGCCTGCAACGTCCTGACGGGTTTGGACGGCGATCCGACGCCGGTGGGCCCCGGGAACACAGAGAAATACGCGTCCCAAGACAGCAAGTTGGCCACTTGCGTGCTCTGCTCATCAGTCCGTCCGTTCTGGTGCTGGAACGGACAGTCTGGGCCCAGACTCGGTCCATCTCTTTGCGCATTCGTAGTCCATTCGTTCTGCATCCCCAGACCGTCTGGTCTGCATGTTCAGTCCGTCGGGTCTAGCTCACTCAAAAGCATGTGAAATATGGATCCTAGCTCACTTAGAAACTCGTTGAGGGTGTTTTTCTTAGTGGGAGCTTGTCATATTGCATCTATTATCTGTGTTAGCATGTGTACTAAGCGACTTGCATGTTTTTCTGTCTGTTTGTTTGTCTTTTTCTGTAGAATATGACTGCTGCAGGTAATATGGTTAATCTCTCCATGCGATCCATTCTGGATCGGGAGAGACTCACTGGTGGAAACTTTCTCGACTGGTACCGCAACCTGAGAATTGTTCTCAGGCATGAGTGGTGAGGCAGTATGGAGAAATCGTGATTCTCATAGCTCAAATATGGTTGAGCTTGAATTGGGTTATCAAGTCGGACTTGGACCTGATGGTAAGGATGGGATGAGGAACATGCAGTGATAGCGTATCACTATCCCATACTCATCTAGGAATCACATAGGATGTGATTGACAAAGTGTTGTCTACCTAAATAGCATGGTTTTGAGCGTCATGCCCTAGCTGACTCAAAAGCATGTGAAATATGGATCCTAGCTCACTTGGAAACTCATTGAGGGTGTTTTTCTTAGTGGGAGCCTGTCATATTGCATCTATTATTTGTGTTAGTAAGTGTACTAAGTGACTTGCATATTTTCTGTCTGTTTGTTTGTCTTTTTCTGTAGTGTATATCTGTTGCAGGAATCTGGTTAATCTCACCATGCGATCTATCCTTATGAAGGATAAGCCTCTGACCAAGGCTTCTGGATCGATCATTGATGCTTATTGGAAGCATGAGGATGATGATCTGGACGTGTCCAGCTTGATGCTTGGAAAGATGTCTTCGGAATTGCGTGAGCAATTAGATGACATGGACAATTCATTGATGGATGATCAGTTGAATATGTCATTCCAAGAGAAAGCTGGGAGCCAAGGGAAGAATGATATGGTGATTGTTGGAAAGAGTTCCAGCAAGAGGAAGCGTTCCAAAGGTAAGGGCAAAAGGAAATTGACAAGTGTTGTCACTAAGCCTAAGTCCAAACCCAAGAAGGAAGAGTGTTATTTCTGTCATGCCATTGGGCATTGGTATAGAGATTGCAGACTCTACCTGGAAGATCAGAGGAAGAAGAAGCTTACAGAAGCTTTGACTTCTGGTATCTTCGTTATAGAGGCGAACTTGTTTACTTCTACATCATGGGTATTAGATACCGGATGTGCCTCGCACATTTGTGCAAATGTGCAGGGACTGCGAGGAAGTAGACAATTGGCAAAGGGAGAAGTAGATCTCCGTGTCGGGAATGGAGCAAAAGTTGCTGCATTGATCGTCGGGACTTATGATCTGACTTTACCTTCTGGCCTTGTATTGGAGTTGCATGATTGTTATTTTGTACCTGCCATAGCAGGAACATTATATTGATTTCATGTTTAGACTCGGATGGTTTCAGATTTGTTATTGAGAACAAATGTCTGTCCATTTATAGAGGCGATTTATTCTATGGTAAGGGTTACCAGTTTAATGGCCTTTATATTTTGGAAGATGAACCATCTGGATACAGGTCGATCTATAACGTAATTACCAAGCGGTTTAAGTCGAACGACTTAAATCCGACCTATCTCTGGCATTGTCGACTTGGTCACATCAATGAGAAACGCATTGCGAAGCTTCATTCTGATGGACTTCTTGATTCTTTTGATTATGAATCAATCGAATCATGCGATTCCTGTTTGATGGGCAAGATGACAAAATCTCCTTTTACTAGAAAAGGAGAACGGGCTACGGAGTTGCTAGAACTCATACATAGTGATGTATGCGGTCTTATGAGCTCTCCCGCTAGAGGAGGTTATCTGTACTTTGTTACGTTTACTGATGATTTCAGTAGGTACGGTTATGTCTACTTGATGAGACATAAGTCTGAAACGCTTGAATTGTTCAAGATTTTCAGAAACGAGGTACAGAACCAACTTGGCAAGACGATCAAGTTGCTTCGATCTGATCGAGGTGGCGAGTATATGAGCCAAGAGTTCACTGACTATCTGGCAGATTGTGGGATTGTCTCACAGCTGACTCCACCTGGAACGCCACAATGGAATGGCGTTTCCGAGAGGAGGAACCGAACCTTATTGGATATGGTACGGTCTATGATGAGTCAGGTCGATCTTCCTAAATTCTTCTGGGGCTACGCTCTGGAAACGGCTGCGCTTATACTGAACAACTGTCCAACAAAGTTGGTTCAGAAGACTCCATATGAGATATGGACTGGGAAGCGTCCCAGGTTAGCATTCATGAAGATTTGGGGATGTGACGTTTACGTGAAACGTCTGGCTTCTGATAATCTATCCGCCAAGTCTGATAAATGCATATTTGTGGGTTACCCTAAGGAAACTAAAGGGTACTGGTTCTACAACCTATCTGAGAACAAAGTGTTTGTTGCTCGGAATGGATCTTTCTTGGAGAGAGAGTTCGTCTCCAAGAGAGTCAGTGGGAGTAGAATAGATCTCGAAGAAGTTCGAGAACCACAAATAGTCGAAGAACCGAGTGAACAGGTCGAAACAGTTCAACCTGTATCATAAGTTGTTGAGACAACACCTACTAGTGAACCTCGGAAATCTGGTAGAATTCGCCAAGAGCCTACAAGATACGATTTTCTTGTGACTAGAAACGATGAACTCATGTTGTTAGAACATGACGAGACTTCGTCGTATTCAGAGGCTGTGGCGAGTTCCGATTCCGAGAAATGGCACCAGGCCATGGAGTTTGAGATGCAATCCATGTACGACAACAAAGTGTGGACTTTGGTCGATTCGTTCAATGGTATTAAGACCATTGGATGCAAGTGGGTTTTCAAGAAGAAAACCGACATGGATGGCATCGTGCATACCTATAAGGCACGACTCGTCGCGAAAGGGTTTCGGCAGATTCATGGTATAAACTATGATGAAACCTTTTCATCAGTCGTGATGCTTAAATCCATACGGATTTTGCTGGCCATAGCTGCTTATTATGACTAGAGATATGACAGATGGACGCCAAGACCGCATTCCTTAACAGGAATCTGCTCGAGGATGTGTACATGACACAACCCGAGGGCTTTGTCGATCCTAAGAGTCCACGGAAAGTATGCAAACTTCAGAGATCCATTTATGGACTGAAGCAGGCTTCGAGGAGCTGGAATCTTCGATTTGACGAGGCAGTCAAAACGTTTGGCTTCCTGCAAAACGAAGATGAGCCATGCGTTTACAAGAAGGTCAGTGGGAGCGCAGTGGTCTTCCTTGTACTTTATGTGGATGATATATTGCTCATCGGAAATGACATTCCTACCTTGCAAGGAGTAAAATCCTGGCTAGGATCGGTCTTTTCGATGAAGGACTTAGGAGAAGCCGCCTATATTCTAGGAATCAAGATCTATAGAGATAGATCGAGAAGGCTTCTTGGTCTAAGTCAGAGTACATACATTGACAAGGTCTTGAATCGGTTCAAGATGCAAGACTCCAAGAGGGGTGCCTTGCCAATGGGACATGACGTGGCTCCTAGCAAGACTCAGTGTCCAAAGACACAGGATGAGCAAGAGCGCATGAGTAGGATTCCATATGCCTCAGCAATTGGATCCATCATGTACGCCATGTT
>NW_010972219.1:265660-267458 GCF_000463585.1 Tarenaya hassleriana
GCGTGGCCACGCCGGACCGAGGAGCGAACAGGCGGACGTTCTCCTGACTCCAGCGCCTGGTCCGGAGCTGACCAATCTTGGTCAGCCGGACCAAGGCTTCAGGGCAGACGGTCCGAGGGCAGCTGAGTAAGCCTGGTCCGCCGGACCAAGCTCCTGGTCCGGCGGACCGGGATCCGGAAAATTTCCAAAAATTTGTTTTAGGGTTTTCTAATCTTATTTAAGTTTGGGATTTCGTCCAAACTTAAGATAGAGCCGACCTAAAACTCAGAGAAACATCCTAGAACCCTAGAGAACCTGTTCTCTTCGATTTCTATTGTCCCGGGATTGGATCTCGTCTCTTGAGTTACCCTTTTCTTCACTAATCCTAGAAGATTCGTTCCAAATCGTTTGGAATCCTTCCCGTCGGTGTGGATACGTGTAGAGGGACTGTAACTTCAGTCCTAGGTGATTTAGAACAGGCCCCGGATCGAAATAAACTTCAAGTCTCATCAAGAACGAGGTAAGTAACAATTCCCTCGGTGATATACACGATCTTTCGGGTTTTGCGAGTTTGGTTGTGTGTGACGTTTGACTAGGTTTAGTTCTTTCTTCCGCTGCATGAAACCTAGTAAACCAAACCCTAGATCGATATGATCGGATGCTAGAAATTCGTAGATAACCCAACATGATGATCATATAAATGATCATAGGTATTGGATACGATCACAATCATAGGTATTCGTTGGAGAACGGAATACTGGATTGACCCGCATGAGATTGTCACATGGACTAGCGTCATGACTTGAATCTCATATGACGGTTCCATGATTGGATCCTACTACGGAATCCAACATGAGGAGTTTCGTACTTTGAATACGTCAAATGTCCCGCGTAACAGGAGGTGTGGACAGTCCAGCCAGCCCAGACCGATCGGTCCAGATGTAGACCGATCGATCTAGAGGTGACGTCCAAATGTTGGTCGGTCCGGAAATGGTTCCAGACCGATCGGTCTAGAGCCCTGGACCGATCGGTCCACACGTAATAAGCTCCAGACAGATCGGTCTAGCCCTGGACCGTGTTGGTTTAATGCTCTATGATGTACTGTTTATGAGCTTTGTTCAGATACATTTGATGTATTGATACTTTCTACGGTTTTATGAGAGTATTTGATTCATTACATGTTCTTGTATACTAGATGTGTTATGAAATCCATGTATCATTATGAAAGATACCAAACTCCCCAGTCTTGTGTCATTATGGGAATGATGACATAATAAGACTAGTATGATGTGTGATTGATGATCATATAGATGATCATATGTACTGGATACGATCACAATCATAGGTATTCGTTGGAGAACGGAATACTGGATTGACCCGCATGAGATTGTCACATGGACTAGCGTCATGACTTGAATCTCATATGGCGATTCCATGATTGGATCCTAAGACCTGAGATATCTACAGAGTCCAACATGAGGAGTTGCGTGCTTTGAATACGTCAAACGTTCTGCGTAACATGAGAACTATAAAGGCGTGTATCAGGTATGAAACGAATCATGTACTGGATTGTAGGTAGTCAAGATGGGATTTGTACCTCTTGTAAAAGGGAGAGATATCACTGGGCCCCTCGTGTGAGCGAGACTGTAGAAATGTGTGGCCGCACTATAGACGAACATCGTCTATTTCAGACAGTCGAACTCAGTGAACGAGAAAGCAGCCGAATCAGATAAGGTGGCTTGTCCATGCCTTATGTTCGACATATGATATCGTGATACAAAAGGATCATCAAACGGAATCATCGCTGGCGTTCGTAGGA